>NW_007381426.1:0-11708 GCF_000475195.1 Diaphorina citri | reverse complement strand
CTTTCTCTTTTATCTTTCCTATCTATCTATTATTCCCACGATTTCTCTCTCTCTCTCTTTATGTATTAGGTACTTCTGTTTCGTTTCTTTCCTTTTTTCGTTTCCTCATCTCTATATTCTCTCTCTCTCTCCTTCTGGATCTCTCTTTCTCCTTCATGTAGTTATCTCTTTCTTCCGTCTCTCTCGCGCTTCTTTCTTATTCTGGTAAAACACGTTGTGAAATTTCAGCAACGTGTTATTAATGTTTAACAATAAGATTAGTTCTCTCTCTCTCTTCTTTCTTTCTTCTCTCTATCTCTATCTTCATCTCTCTTTGGGTCCACATGTTTCCCTCTCTCTCCTCTTCAGGCTTGCTCTCTACCTTATTGTTCTTCCTTCTCTCTCTTCTTTCTCTCTCTCACCTTCCTCCACCCTCCTCTCTCACTCACTCTCATTTCAGCATCTTTTCTCTCTCTCACTTGCTCATTTTCGTTTATTGATCTGTTGCCACGCCTGAGGAGTTCCCCCCACTCTCTTTCCCTTTCTGCTTACGAGTACGTTTTCCTCATTCTCTCTCTTTTCTGTCTTTTTTATATCTATTTTTCTTCTTTCCTCTCTCTCTCTCTCTCTTCTCCTCTCGTCTCTCTGCTCTCTCTTTTTTTGTTCGGTTTTCTAAAATTTACTCTTAACTCTATTACGTGGGGTCATAAGCTACTTTTCTCTTCTCTCTCTCTCTCTCTCTCTCTCTCTCTCTCTCTCTCTCTCTCTCTCTCTCTCTCTCTCTCTCTCTCTCTCTCTGTCTGTCTGTCTCTCTCACTCATAGTAATGACACCTATGTAAGTATTTTATGCATAGGTACATAGTTATGTGTGTACATACTACATACATAGTAAGCTCTGAAAGTGTTTCTGCTTATTTATTTATTTTACGTACATATTCCTGCCTCGGTAGCGTAGTGGTCAAGACGCTCGCCTGGTAAACAGGAGGGCGTGGGTTCGATCCCAGCCGAGGTATGGAATTTTATCCTCATTTATTTGAGATTTTGACCACATAATAATGGAGAAATTTGGTATGGAGTTTACAAATGTGACAAGGATGCAACTCAAAACGTTTGGTTAAGATAGATGCTGCGGTTGGCGGTATTTTGACCGCTTTTTGGCGGTTTTTGATCGTTTTTAGGCGGTTTTCAGCTATACCGACTAAATGGTTAGAGATATTGTAAAAGTTTGGCTATAAGAACAAGGAGACCCAAAATAAGCATCATTCAATAGGATGAGGAAAGTCGTGTGATGTTCACGCCAAATTTTTATAACTCGAAAACTTTAATATCAGAATTATTGCTATAGCTCTTTCTCCCTTTCTACTTCGTCTCCCTCACTCTTAGACACATTCGTCGCTCTAGAGTCCAGGTATTAATTAGCCTAGGCCTAGATCAACCTTTCATTCGTTCACAAATTAGTTAGCAAACTACCCAGATATCGCTATCTACTAGTCAGTATTCACATTATCAACCTGACCCAGCCTGAGCAGGGAAAAACGTCACAAAAAAGTGCATAATTTTTCATAGATACCTGAAAAAAAAAAAACAAAAAAAAAAAAAAAAAAAAAAAAAAAAAAAAAAAACAAAAAAACAAAACCCACATACACAATAATCTATTCTATTGTACCTGACCAATTTCTATTATTTTGCTCGCCTATATTAAGAGTGAGGCGGAACGGGAGGGGTGATGTGATTTGAACCCACACTCTCCGGATTGTCAGACAGTGACTGATCGAGACCCGCTGGACAAAATAGGAAGAGAGGAGGAGGAGGAGGAGTAGGAGGAAACAAAGTGGTCATCCTTTTTCTTTTTGAGGATATGATGGAAGATATGAATCAGAATGGGAAGAGAGGCAGAAATCCAGAAATAGATTCCACCTGGTCTGGATTCACATCATTATCACCTCCTCCTCCTCCTCCTCCTCCATTAGCTTTCTCCCTGGATAGCTTTAATATTTCGGGCCAAATGAATTACCTGAGTGGAATACTGATGATTCTCCTACCCCTTTTTCCTTATCTTTCTCTGTCTGGCTGTTCATCTTCTCTCTCTCTCTCTCCCTTTCTCTTCCTCTTTTCTTTATCTTATCTTCTATTCTTGTGTGTTGTTCTTTCTTGTACCATTGATTGGCCATTCTCTAGAGGCCGGAGCTCTATCTCATTTAGTTACAATGGTAGGTGCATGAAGAAATAGCAGGAAAAAAACCAAATGGTACCTAGAATATAAGTGCTGCTTGATTTATTTTTTTGACGTGGCGTGGGTAAGGATCATTTTGGTAAGATTCCATTTAATTCTTAATTGTACCATAGAAAAAAATGTTTATTCTACAATAAAACCATCTGGTTGGGTGGAAGAGCTCTCTAAGTGAGAATCCTGCCATCAAGAAAAAGTAACTTCAGAGTCAGAGTTCATGTCACCTCGCTGATTTCGTTGGAATTTGTACCAGCTCCTCTCCAGTCCTCCCGAAGCTGAGTTCACCCTACAATAGCTACAGACTGTACCCTACAATAGCTACAGACTGTACCCTACAATAGCTACAGACTGTACCCTACAATAGCTACAGACTGTACCCTACAATAGCTACAGACTGTACCCTACAATAGCTACAGACTGTACCCTACAATAGCTACAGACTGTACCCTACAATAGCTACAGACTGTACCCTACAATAGCTACAGACTGTACCCTACAATAGCTACAGACTGTACCCTACAATAGCTACAGACTGTACCCTACAATAGCTACAGACTGTACCCTACAATAGCTACAGACTGTACCCTACAATAGCTACAGACTGTACCCTACAATAGCTACAGACTGTACCCTACAATAGCTACAGACTGTACCCTACAATAGCTACAGACTGTACCCTACAATAGCTACAGACTGTACCCTACAATAGCTACAGACTGTACCCTACAATAGCTACAGACTGTACCCTACAATAGCTACAGACTGTACCCTACAATAGCTACAGACTGTACCCTACAATAGCTACAGACTGTACCCTACAATAGCTACAGACTGTACCCTACAATAGCTACAGACTGTACCCTACAATAGCTACAGACTGTACCCTACAATAGCTACAGACTGTACCCTACAATAGCTACAGACTGTACCCTACAATAGCTACAGACTGTACCCTACAATAGCTACAGACTGTACCCTACAATAGCTACAGACTGTACCCTACAATAGCTACAGACTGTACCCTACAATAGCTACAGACTGTACCCTACAATAGCTACAGACTGTACCCTACAATAGCTACAGACTGTACCCTACAATAGCTACAGACTGTACCCTACAATAGCTACAGACTGTACCCTACAATAGCTACAGACTGTACCCTACAATAGCTACAGACTGTACCCTACAATAGCTACAGACTGTACCCTACAATAGCTACAGACTGTACCCTACAATAGCTACAGACTGTACCCTACAATAGCTACAGACTGTACCCTACAATAGCTACAGACTGTACCCTACAATAGCTACAGACTGTACCCTACAATAGCTACAGACTGTACCCTACAATAGCTACAGACTGTACCCTACAATAGCTACAGACTGTACCCTACAATAGCTACAGACTGTACCCTACAATAGCTACAGACTGTACCCTACAATAGCTACAGACTGTACCCTACAATAGCTACAGACTGTACCCTACAATAGCTACAGACTGTACCCTACAATAGCTACAGACTGTACCCTACAATAGCTACAGACTGTACCCTACAATAGCTACAGACTGTACCCTACAATAGCTACAGACTGTACCCTACAATAGCTACAGACTGTACCCTACAATAGCTACAGACTGTACCCTACAATAGCTACAGACTGTACCCTACAATAGCTACAGACTGTACCCTACAATAGCTACAGACTGTACCCTACAATAGCTACAGACTGTACCCTACAATAGCTACAGACTGTACCCTACAATAGCTACAGACTGTACCCTACAATAGCTACAGACTGTACCCTACAATAGCTACAGACTGTACCCTACAATAGCTACAGACTGTACCCTACAATAGCTACAGACTGTACCCTACAATAGCTACAGACTGTACCCTACAATAGCTACAGACTGTACCCTACAATAGCTACAGACTGTACCCTACAATAGCTACAGACTGTACCCTACAATAGCTACAGACTGTACCCTACAATAGCTACAGACTGTACCCTACAATAGCTACAGACTGTACCCTACAATAGCTACAGACTGTACCCTACAATAGCTACAGACTGTACCCTACAATAGCTACAGACTGTACCCTACAATAGCTACAGACTGTACCCTACAATAGCTACAGACTGTACCCTACAATAGCTACAGACTGTACCCTACAATAGCTACAGACTGTACCCTACAATAGCTACAGACTGTACCCTACAATAGCTACAGACTGTACCCTACAATAGCTACAGACTGTACCCTACAATAGCTACAGACTGTACCCTACAATAGCTACAGACTGTACCCTACAATAGCTACAGACTGTACCCTACAATAGCTACAGACTGTACCCTACAATAGCTACAGACTGTACCCTACAATAGCTACAGACTGTACCCTACAATAGCTACAGACTGTACCCTACAATAGCTACAGACTGTACCCTACAATAGCTACAGACTGTACCCTACAATAGCTACAGACTGTACCCTACAATAGCTACAGACTGTACCCTACAATAGCTACAGACTGTACCCTACAATAGCTACAGACTGTACCCTACAATAGCTACAGACTGTACCCTACAATAGCTACAGACTGTACCCTACAATAGCTACAGACTGTACCCTACAATAGCTACAGACTGTACCCTACAATAGCTACAGACTGTACCCTACAATAGCTACAGACTGTACCCTACAATAGCTACAGACTGTACCCTACAATAGCTACAGACTGTACCCTACAATAGCTACAGACTGTACCCTACAATAGCTACAGACTGTACCCTACAATAGCTACAGACTGTACCCTACAATAGCTACAGACTGTACCCTACAATAGCTACAGACTGTACCCTACAATAGCTACAGACTGTACCCTACAATAGCTACAGACTGTACCCTACAATAGCTACAGACTGTACCCTACAATAGCTACAGACTGTACCCTACAATAGCTACAGACTGTACCCTACAATAGCTACAGACTGTACCCTACAATAGCTACAGACTGTACCCTACAATAGCTACAGACTGTACCCTACAATAGCTACAGACTGTACCCTACAATAGCTACAGACTGTACCCTACAATAGCTACAGACTGTACCCTACAATAGCTACAGACTGTACCCTACAATAGCTACAGACTGTACCCTACAATAGCTACAGACTGTACCCTACAATAGCTACAGACTGTACCCTACAATAGCTACAGACTGTACCCTACAATAGCTACAGACTGTACCCTACAATAGCTACAGACTGTACCCTACAATAGCTACAGACTGTACCCTACAATAGCTACAGACTGTACCCTACAATAGCTACAGACTGTACCCTACAATAGCTACAGACTGTACCCTACAATAGCTACAGACTGTACCCTACAATAGCTACAGACTGTACCCTACAATAGCTACAGACTGTACCCTACAATAGCTACAGACTGTACCCTACAATAGCTACAGACTGTACCCTACAATAGCTACAGACTGTACCCTACAATAGCTACAGACTGTACCCTACAATAGCTACAGACTGTACCCTACAATAGCTACAGACTGTACCCTACAATAGCTACAGACTGTACCCTACAATAGCTACAGACTGTACCCTACAATAGCTACAGACTGTACCCTACAATAGCTACAGACTGTACCCTACAATAGCTACAGACTGTACCCTACAATAGCTACAGACTGTACCCTACAATAGCTACAGACTGTACCCTACAATAGCTACAGACTGTACCCTACAATAGCTACAGACTGTACCCTACAATAGCTACAGACTGTACCCTACAATAGCTACAGACTGTACCCTACAATAGCTACAGACTGTACCCTACAATAGCTACAGACTGTACCCTACAATAGCTACAGACTGTACCCTACAATAGCTACAGACTGTACCCTACAATAGCTACAGACTGTACCCTACAATAGCTACAGACTGTACCCTACAATAGCTACAGACTGTACCCTACAATAGCTACAGACTGTACCCTACAATAGCTACAGACTGTACCCTACAATAGCTACAGACTGTACCCTACAATAGCTACAGACTGTACCCTACAATAGCTACAGACTGTACCCTACAATAGCTACAGACTGTACCCTACAATAGCTACAGACTGTACCCTACAATAGCTACAGACTGTACCCTACAATAGCTACAGACTGTACCCTACAATAGCTACAGACTGTACCCTACAATAGCTACAGACTGTACCCTACAATAGCTACAGACTGTACCCTACAATAGCTACAGACTGTACCCTACAATAGCTACAGACTGTACCCTACAATAGCTACAGACTGTACCCTACAATAGCTACAGACTGTACCCTACAATAGCTACAGACTGTACCCTACAATAGCTACAGACTGTACCCTACAATAGCTACAGACTGTACCCTACAATAGCTACAGACTGTACCCTACAATAGCTACAGACTGTACCCTACAATAGCTACAGACTGTACCCTACAATAGCTACAGACTGTACCCTACAATAGCTACAGACTGTACCCTACAATAGCTACAGACTGTACCCTACAATAGCTACAGACTGTACCCTACAATAGCTACAGACTGTACCCTACAATAGCTACAGACTGTACCCTACAATAGCTACAGACTGTACCCTACAATAGCTACAGACTGTACCCTACAATAGCTACAGACTGTACCCTACAATAGCTACAGACTGTACCCTACAATAGCTACAGACTGTACCCTACAATAGCTACAGACTGTACCCTACAATAGCTACAGACTGTACCCTACAATAGCTACAGACTGTACCCTACAATAGCTACAGACTGTACCCTACAATAGCTACAGACTGTACCCTACAATAGCTACAGACTGTACCCTACAATAGCTACAGACTGTACCCTACAATAGCTACAGACTGTACCCTACAATAGCTACAGACTGTACCCTACAATAGCTACAGACTGTACCCTACAATAGCTACAGACTGTACCCTACAATAGCTACAGACTGTACCCTACAATAGCTACAGACTGTACCCTACAATAGCTACAGACTGTACCCTACAATAGCTACAGACTGTACCCTACAATAGCTACAGACTGTACCCTACAATAGCTACAGACTGTACCCTACAATAGCTACAGACTGTACCCTACAATAGCTACAGACTGTACCCTACAATAGCTACAGACTGTACCCTACAATAGCTACAGACTGTACCCTACAATAGCTACAGACTGTACCCTACAATAGCTACAGACTGTACCCTACAATAGCTACAGACTGTACCCTACAATAGCTACAGACTGTACCCTACAATAGCTACAGACTGTACCCTACAATAGCTACAGACTGTACCCTACAATAGCTACAGACTGTACCCTACAATAGCTACAGACTGTACCCTACAATAGCTACAGACTGTACCCTACAATAGCTACAGACTGTACCCTACAATAGCTACAGACTGTACCCTACAATAGCTACAGACTGTACCCTACAATAGCTACAGACTGTACCCTACAATAGCTACAGACTGTACCCTACAATAGCTACAGACTGTACCCTACAATAGCTACAGACTGTACCCTACAATAGCTACAGACTGTACCCTACAATAGCTACAGACTGTACCCTACAATAGCTACAGACTGTACCCTACAATAGCTACAGACTGTACCCTACAATAGCTACAGACTGTACCCTACAATAGCTACAGACTGTACCCTACAATAGCTACGAAACGAGGAAAAAAAGGAGGGGGGGGGGGGGGGGGTAGTGGGGACAACTTTGAACAAAGGGGAAACGAAGAACGAGAGACAAGGGGAACTTTAGAACAGGCGAGGAACAAGGAACATCAGGAAAGGAAAGACAAGGGTAACTTTGGAACGGGTGGTGGGTGGAGGCGTGTGGGAGATGGGGGCAAGTTTGGAACGCGGGCGGGAAAGTTAGATAACGGGGTGGCAGGGGACAAACTGCTGTTGCGGTACGGAATGGATTTTTGAATGAGGTATCGATTGTGTTGTGAAGAGCAAGGAATTCCGCTAGACAGCGCTCATGTTGATGTTGGAGGAAAAATTTTCACCACGTTTTTCCAAAGCATTTCGGTCGGTGGAAAGCTGATCGTGTCGGGGGTGAGGGGTGCGTTCAGTAGTTCAGTGTGAGGTGCGATGTCAACACGGAACCATGTCGTGTCGGGCGTGAAATAGAATTATCTATTTGTTTTAAATAAAATATTGTTGTATTTCCAACTTTTTTTTTCTGGTTAGTTTTGTCTATTTTTCGTACAAAAAGGATAATTTTATGTGTTTAGTTTTTGTAGATGGATAGTGTGGTTTGGAGCAGGAAATTCTATTTGCTGAGGTAATGATACAAGTTTTTTCCTCTTTTGTAGAGTATTGTTCAATATTGAGACATGTGTTAAACGAAACAGACCGTTATGATTTGTTTGTCAAAAGCAGATTTTGAATTATAATAATTGATTAATTACTCGGTAACTTGTGCGTTTGATCCGGGGTTTTTCTGATTTGGACATTCCCAGTCTTAGGTTTGGACTGGAGAATCTGGTACAAGAGTGAAGTCTCCAAATTGAATCCGATATGGAATGATTTCTAGTAATTTGATATTTCTTATTTTAAAATTCAAATCAAAGGTAACTCGTTATAAACGTTTTTTTCACCTACGTTACATATTGCATCCCCATAATTTTACCAGATGGTCTGGAAGCTCAGGGTCATTTGGGCAACATATGAAGTTGGAGTGAAATTATTACCGTAGGTACTTTTCGAGCAAATTTTTTTTCGGTGGAAAAATGTTCAAAGATCAAATCAAAAGCCACGACTGACGGTATTTCATTTCATTGTCACGACCTTGATTCTCGCAAAATCATGCTTAGATATCAGTCAGTATGTATAGGTATGTTTGTATTATGTATACTGCATACTGCATAGGAATGTTCAAGTTTAGCATACAACGGATTATTACTTAGCTAAGCACGGGCAAACTGTAGGAACAAAGAAAAATACGAAGAAAATAGCTGCTCTGAAATTTAATCAAAATATTTCTAAAATTTCCTCATCTTCTGCAAGAGTGAATAGATCGCTTGAACTTTATGAGTTGAAATATTACATCTCCCAGGGCTATTTAACTTTCAACTAGGATTTTACTCAAGAGCTTACGCTGTCTTTCCGATTAGCAAAATGCTATTAACTCGTTAAGTCAAACTTTCTGCTTTCTGCAGAAGTTAAGCTACAGGGTGATGGGATTTTTATCTCGTTACGAATATTTTCCTGGACTGACGGTTGTACTTTTTGCCGCCCTGTATGATTCTAATTTGTTTTTCAACAGAACTTGTGTTTACCTCGTAGGAAAGGCAATTAAATGAGATTGAATTTCAGTAATTTTTGCTCAAATTCAATGCATGTCTGGATGGGTGACTGATATACTCAAGGTCTTTTGTTCATTGGCTGGGTTTAGCTCAAATATCTTGTGGAATCTGGAATTTCAAAGGTAATAGTAACAAAAGTTGGACTAGAGTTAATTTCCATCCCCAACTTTTTTACTTTAAACTTTGGCTTCCCAGGTAACAATAGTCGTTCTCCTCTAGTATTATTGTTTTATTACTTCTTACTTTTTCCTCTCTCCTCAACCATCAGACACTAAATATGTCTACCTACTGTCTTATTCAAACAATGTGCATTTAAAAACACTCTTATATCAAAAGACTACAGTATATGCACCAAATTAGCAAAATTGTCGTTGTACGTGTTACAAGTGTCCTTAGGTTTAAAGTATAAATTTATAACAAACTCTTTTGAGAAACAGGGCCTCCATCTTGTGATCCCTGCAGAATATAAATTCAGACAAAAAACACACCATTACATAGGTAGATACCATACCCACCGAAGTTTTAATGTAATTTAAGTTTTTTCCCTGAAGTTTCTAGGGGGGTTTGGGTCCCGAAGTTTCTGTATCAATTCAGGCGTATACAAGAAAGAAAAAATCTGGTGTGAACATCACACGACTTTCTATTACATTTGCGGAATACGTAAGTATTTGAAAAAAAAATTGCTGCGCTTGGCGGTATTTTGACCGCTTTTGACAGATTTCGACCGTTTTTTGGCGGTTTTCAGCTATAGCGACAAAACGGTTAGAGATATTGTAAAAGTTAGGGTAAAAGAACACTCAAATAAGCATCATTCAATAGGATAAGGAAAGTCGTGTGATGTTCACACCAGATTTTTTACTTTCTATTACTACAGTTTAGCGGAGCTATACTAGTAATGAAAGTATTGCAATCGGTCCAAATTTTCAAAATCGGGAAATGGTTGGAAATATCCGTTTTGGGATCCCCTGATGTCAAAAAAGTGATTTTTAGCCCATGGTCTGTACGTATGTATGTACGCACGTACGTACGTACGTACGTACGTACGTACGTTACGTACGTACGTACGTTACGTACGTACGTACGTTACGTACGTACGTACGTTACGTACGTACGTACGTTACGTACGTACGTACGTTACGTACGTACGTACGTTACGTACGTACGTACGTTACGTACGTACGTACGTTACGTACGTACGTACGTTACGTACGTACGTACGTTACGTACGTACGTACGTTACGTACGTACGTACGTTACGTACGTACGTACGTTACGTACGTACGTACGTTACGTACGTACGTACGTTACGTACAGACCATGGGCTAAAAATCACTTTTTTGACATCAGGGGATCCCAAAACGGATATTTCCAACCATTTCCCGATTTTGAAAATTTGGACCGATTGCAATACTTTCATTACTAGTATAGCTCCGCTATACTGTAGTAATAGAAAGTAAAAAGTATAGAGAGGTAGGTAGGTATAGAGAAAAGTTGAAACATTTTTTGGTTCGCAGGGACGTGGTTTTTGTGGAAAACAAATATTTTAGGTTGGCCTGCCTCCTTTACCTTCATTTTCGAGATATTTTAGCACTACATAACACCAGCTCGTGCCTCTCACCATCTCCAGTTGTAACGCGCCTGCAGAAAAGGCTACAAGAGTAAAATAATCTAATTTGGAGTAGGTACGGTCTTGGGAAGTAATGATCAGACTTTTATTTATTGATGATACTAAATAAGGTATTTACAAAGATTTGTATTTTTTTTTTGTAACTAGCTGAATTCCGTCGCTTCGCTCCCGAATCCCGCTAGTTCATCCCGAGGCATGGCCAAACTTGTGGAAAAGGCATGGCCGAACTTGTAGTTATCAAACTAAAAACATAAACGAAACTCAAATATTAGGCGAGCGAGGAAAAGTTTTCTATCCCGCAGTCTCTGCACTCTGTGTATTTCTTATGATGATTTTAGCGATCTAAAATTGATCATATCTCAGGATCGGTTTAGAATTTCGCAAAATCCTTTCTTATTGCACACCTAGACCATAAAAGGAATATTCCTACCAAATTTCAGCTTTCTAGGTGTTGTGGTTCTAGAGATAGAGCGA
>NW_007381425.1:13616-17368 GCF_000475195.1 Diaphorina citri | reverse complement strand
TTAGTGTTAAGAGTTGCTGGTCACAGCTTTAGTGTTAAGAGTTGCTGGTCACAGCTTTAGTGTTAAGAGTTGCTGGTCCTATAAGACTGAGGGGAGGGGGGTGAGTGACGAAAAAGAAGGGCAGTGCCCTAATTATGATCGGTGTTTATCTGTTTTATTGTCTATTCCTACAGTTCCATCTTGACTTTGTTACTCGGGTTTTGAATTCCTGTGATAAAATTATGGAAAAAAGCTCATTTTCTAGACACATTATTTTCGTACTTACATACTTGGGTATCATGGGAGTGTGAAACCGGCCAACTTTATGATATTAATTTTCCGTCTGTTTGTTTTTCAATTTTTAGTGAATGCTCGTGCTGTTGGTGACAATGAGTTCCCAGTTTTGCTGACACCCTGTGAGTAAGAATGCGTCCAGTTCTTCTAAAGGTAAGTTGACATTCCTCTTTTTTCCCTCCCTCAGTGGTGTGCGGGGTTTTGTTTAACTTTTGACATTCGTAGATTCGTACAAGCTTAACCAAACCTTTAGGGCTGTTTGTCCCTACTGCTAAGCCTTGGAGTGGATCATTGAAGTTAAGCAACATTGTGCGTGATTGGCATCTAGATGGGTGAAGGGTACGTGATTCTCAAGCTGTGTCCTCACATAGTCGGCTGCCGTCGATCGGCGTCGACTGAAACTGTCCGCACTGCCTCGACAACATAGATTTACCTCGTCCGTCGACGGTCCTCGACTAGGTATGGACAACAGGTACAGGTCACAGCTTTAGTGTTAAGAGTTGCTGGTCACAGCTTTAGTGTTAAGAGTTGCTGGTCACAGCTTTAGTGTTAAGAGTTGCTGGTCACTTTTTTGCTGTCACATTGATCTGGACACACTATAGTGGGTAAGATTCAGGAAGTACTACTGAACTCGTGTGTACAATGTGGGTATTTATAACTAGATGTATCTGTGTGTCTATAATAGTCCGTGTATTGATCCTTTGTGTTCTTTTCTTAGGTACCTATACATACTTGAATTCTCGAATTTTCTTCACGCTTTGGGCTAGTAGGCAGGTGGTTTCGCTGTCACATTGATCTGGACACACTATAGTGGGTAAGATTCAGGAAGTACTACTGAACTCGTGTGTACAATGTGGGTATTTATAACTACATGTATCTGTGTGTCTATAATTACTGTCTGTGTATTGATCCTTTGTGTTCTTTTCTTAGGTACATACTTGAATTCTCGAATTTTCTTCAGGCTTTGGGCTAGTAGGCAGGTGGTTTAATGCTTTCTTAGCAGCACTTAACTTTGTGGATCTATTTCTGTCGGTAGATATTATCCTTATTTTGATGCTGTAGGTACATTGAATAGGCAGAGCGTGGTATTGCTTCAGGGCATATTCTTCTCGAATTGATGTACTTAGGTATTGTCTGTGTGGTTGTCTTTTGTATTTGATCTTGCTCGGATTTTCTTTAAGCTTATATTAAGTTAGGAAGGTGTTTTGGTATTTTCTTAGCATTACTTTACTTTTTAAGTTTACATATTTTTGATCGGTGTAGGTACATTGAATAGGCAGAGCGTGGTATTACTTCAGGGCATATTCTTCTCGAATTGATGTAGGTATTGTCTGTGTGGTTGTCTTTTGTATTTTATCTTGCTCGGATTTTCTTTAAGCTTATATTAAGTTAGGAAGGTGTTTTTTGGTATTTTCTTAGCATTATTTTACTTTTTAAGTTTACATATTTATGATCGGTGTTTATCTGTTTTATTGTCTATTCCTACAGTTCCATCTTGACTTTGTTACTCGGGTTTTGAATTCCTGTGATAAAATGATGGAAAAAAGCTCATTTTCTAGACACTTTATTATTTTCGTACTTATGTGCATACTTGGGTATCATGGGAGTGTGAAACCGGCCAACTTTATGATATTAACTTTCCGTCTGTTTTTCAATTTTCAGTGAATGCTCGTGCTGCTGGTGACAATCATGGGAGTGTGAAACCGGCCAACATTATGATATTTTTCCGTCTGTTTTTCAATTTTCAGTGAATGCTTGGTAGACACTTTATTATTTTCGTACTTACATACTTGGGTATCATGGGAGTGTGAAACCGGCCAACTTTATGATATTAATTTTCCGTCTGTTTGTTTTTCAATTTTCAGTGAATGCTCGTGCTGCTGGTGACAATGAGTTCCCAGTTTTGCTGACACCCTGTGAGTAAGAATGCGTCCAGTTCTTCTAAAGGTAAGTTGACATTCCTCTTTTTTCCCTCCCTCAGTGGTGTGCGGGGTTTTGTTTAACTTTTGACATTCGTAGATTCGTACAAGCTTAACCAAACCTTTAGGGCTGTTTGTCCCTACTGCTAAGCCTTGGAGTGGATCATTGAAGTTAAGCAACATTGTGCGTGATTGGCATCTAGATGGGTGAAGGGTACGTGATTCTCAAGCTGTGTCCTCACATAGTCGGCTGCCGTCGATCGGCGTCGACTGAAACTGTCCGCACTGCCTCGACAACATAGATTTACCTCGTCCGTCGACGGTCCTCGACTAGGTATGGACAACAGGTACATAGTAGCCTACTGCTGGAGTAAAGGGACTTTTCAGTCCTATGCGAGCAGTATAAATAAGCACTATTATTATTATTATTATTATTAAATGGAAAGTCCTACTTTCAGAAAAAGACCCTTCTTTCAGAGAACTCCTTATAAGTCTGGTCTGAAGAGTATGCTTATCCTAGTTTTCAATGAGAGTTGATGAGAGTCGTATTTAAGTAGGTGATCTTTTTAGATCTCTCTTTATATCTCACCCCATTAACCCTATTTTCCTCTCCCTCTCTTTCTTTTCCTCTCCCTCTCTTTCTTTTCCTTTCTTACACTCTTCTCTCCTTTCCCTGTCTCTCTTCTTCTCTGTTCCCCTCTTTCTTTTCCCTAACTTCATCCTTGTGCCCCCTGCCCCCTAAGTTTATCCTCGATTTCAACGTAACGTGCCCCCGTAGGAGATGCCCCCTGCGTTGTTTTTTCCCCCTGTCTGACCATGTCATCATTCCTTTGTCAATGTTTTCAGATCTCATCCTTGTTTGTTTGCTTTTTTTTTCCTTCCTCTCTCTTCTCAGTCTTCCCTTCTTTTTTCTCCTCCTCCTTCTCCTCCTCCACCACCACCACCCCATTATAATTTCCAACATATTTATCCCTCACACACATGCTATCTTGCATCGGCTTATAAATTAGACCCCATTAATCTTGACGATCGAATGGGTAGGAATAGTGAGGGGAGGAAAAAGTGGTAGGATTCGCGAGGGAGGAAAAAGAAGCAGGATTGGTGAAGAAAGGAAGTACGATCGGTTAAGAGTACCTAGGTTCCGTGAGAGGAAGGCTTGGTGAAGGAAGAAAAAATGAGTAGGAATAGTGAGGGGTAGGATATGTGAGAGGTAGGATTGGAAAGATTAGATTTTAGGAGGGAGGAAAGAGAGGGAGTGTTGATGAAGGGTAGAATTGGTGAGGGAGAGGTAGTTTTGGTAAATAAAGGAAGGCATTTATCTATTTAATATACCTTATTTATACTATCGGCTAATACTAAAAAGTCCCATTATGTCAACAATTTAAAAAGGCCTCATTTATTGACATCAATAATAAATACAAACAAAGGTTTTGACATTACAAAAATGGAAAAAGTTAAATACATACATACATATAATAGTAATGGCTGACAAAGAGGTTGCCCCACTAGAGGTTTTTGCGGTGAAGTTTGAGAGAGAGAGAGAGAGAGAGAGAGAGAGAG
>NW_007381425.1:5955-13105 GCF_000475195.1 Diaphorina citri | reverse complement strand
ACCACCACCACCACCACCACCACCTAAACTGTTTTATTATTTATTTTGAGAGAGTCAGGGAACTATCTTTCGTACACCTGGCAAATTTTGCAATAGACTGTCTGTCGGACTGAGATGCCCGAACTACTCTGAACGCCCTGTTTACCAGGCGAGCGTCTTGACCACTACGCCATCAAGGCGGGTATCAAAGTTCTATGGGAAAAAGTTGTCAAAGTTATATTTTTATGGGGAAAAAAATAGCAAAAAGAAGTAGGATGATAATGATAACAATTGATTGTTAAATTAGCAATGAGGTGCCCGCATGGGGTGTGCTGTCGAATTCAGCGATCCCTTACCCTCTTACCTTTAGGCCTCGTGTACCAATTAACGGTCTCAATTCATCCCGTCGATAATAAAATAAAGCAATAGTAAAAATAAAACAAAAAGTGGGGAGGGATTTTGAATGAGCTTGGGAAAAAGTTGCCTTTTATCACCGATTAAAATAAATAATAAAAAAAGTAGAATGAATATACATAATTCAAGAAGAGTTTACTTGAAAATACCAATGTTACTTGGTACCTAAATTTCAACATATGTATCAAGTAGAAAAAAAGGATGAATAAAAAAAGTTGAAATACCTATTCTATTTATAAAATTAATAAAAAATAACTCGTGTTTCTGTTGTCAAACAAAGTCTGACCAAAGCAAAGAACGTGAAAGAGACAGAAATAAAGAACATTGGGGAACAAACCACTGACACAACACTCAACATCTGATCTCTCTCCCTCCCTTCCTGTTTTCTTTATTCTGTATGAGTGTATGCCATTGAATCAGCCGCTGCTAGTTGGAACTAAATTAGTGTCTGTCTCATAGCATGTCCCACGTCCCAATGAAGCTCGACATTCATAACTCCTCATTTAAGTAATTTTGATCCTCATTTAAGAAAATAATAAATAAGTAAAATACAACACGTTTTCTTGGTCACGTCACAGCAGAACCAAATTGTATCCACCAGTTCCTACCCGACCCGAGAATTCTAAGATCTAAACAAATAGCTAATCCCAACAACAGATCCAAGATCCAACTAAAATCGCCACTTCCGATTGTCAAAACTGAATGTTTATTATTTACCTTACATATTTTGAGAGGGTCGGAGAACTCTTTTTTGTACACTTGGCAAATTTTGCAATAGACTGTCTGTCGGACTGAGATGCCCGAACTACTGCGACCGCCCTGTTTACCAGGCGAGCGTCTTGACCAATACGCCATCAAGGCAGGTATCGAAGTTTTATGGGAAAAAGTTATCAAAGTTCTATGGGAAAAAATTTGGACCGATTGCAATACTTTCATTACTAGTATAGCTCGCTATACTGTAGTAATAGAAAGTAAAAATAAGTGGAAGGAAGTAGGGTGAGAATGATAACAGTGAATTGTTAAATTAGCAATGAGGTGCCCGCATGGGGTGTGCTGTCGAATTTAGCGATCCCTTACCCTCTTACCTTTAGGCCTCGTGTACCAATTAACGGTCTCAATTTATCCCGTCGATAATGAAATGAAGCATTAGTAAAAATAAAACAAGAAGTGGTGGGGAGGGATTTTGAATTTGAATGAGCTTGGGAAAAAGTTGCCTTTTATCACCGATTAAAATAAATAATAATAATAAAAAAAAAGTAGAATTAATATAATTCAAGAAGAGTTTACTTGAAAATACCAATGTTACTTGATTTCCGGGGTACCTAAATTTAAACATATCAAGTAGAAATAGAAAAAAGGATGAATAAAAAAAGTTGAAATATTCCATTTATAAAAATAATAAAAATAACTCGTGTTTCTGTTGTCAAACAAAGTCTGACCAAAGCAAAGAGCGTGAAAGAGACAGAAATAAAGAACATTGGGGAACAAACCACTGACACAACACTCAACATCTGATCTCTCTCTCTCCCTCCCTTCCTGTTTTCTTTATTCTGTATGAGTGTATGCCATTGAATCAGCTGCTGCTAGTTGGAACTAAATTAGTGTCTTTGTCATAGCATGTCCCACGTCCCAATGGAGCTCGACATTCATAACTCCTCATTTAAGTAATTTTGATCCTCATTTAAGAAAATAATAAATAAATAAAATACAACACGTTTTCTTGGTCACGTCACAGCAGAACCAAATAGTATCCAGTACCTACCCGACCTGAGAATTCTAAGATCTAAACAAATAGCTAATCCCAACAACAGATCCAAGATCCAACTATTCCAACTAAAATCAACCAACTGATAGTTGATAGTCCCATGCCAAGGTGTGCAGCTCTGTGGGAAGGTGCTTCCAAGAACAGACAGATGAGACAGAATAGACTACTGATTGATTTTTCAAGGTGCGTCAGGCTTGGGATGGATTTTAGAGTCCATTTATGCCGATCAACATAGAACCCATATGAAATTGTATGTAGGTTGGATGGAAGGGTTTTAGAAGGAAAAAAATATTATCCTAACAAATTAATGAAACCAAAAATGAAAAAGTTCAAACAGCTCCCCTGAAATTTGAAATTTTAGAAATTTTGGCCCTCTTTTTTTACGACCAAGAGGAAAATAATGCAAGAAACAAGTGAAGGGGTCTGAGGCCAATTGCATTTGGGTTACAACAAGGTCTGGTCTTTTTTGTATCGATTGAAAAAAAAAAGAAAAAAAAATAGGTTAAAACTTGAAACTTTAAAATGCAGTTTTGAAAAAAAGAAAGAAAAAAAAAGCACAAAGTTGAAATACCTGTTGCTGAATTGTGGAACAATAGAAAACGGTACTTATTGAAACTCGCGACCTCGTGTGTGCAAAAAAGTAAGGCCCATACATATTTACACGGTAGTTTATTTGTCCAGTCATAAGTGAGTACGGAGATTTTTCAGTTCAGAGAAGCGTCTAAGAAGAAGTCTAGAAAAAATTTAGGAAGCCTATTTTGAGAAGCCTAATTTGGAGAAGTTTTTTGAGAAGTTTTCAGTAAAATGTTATTTAGAAGTTTTTTATTAGAAGAGACATTTAAAGAAGTTATTAGTAAAGAAGTTATAGTGAAAAGTGTATAGTTTTTGATTACCTACAAGAGACATTGTTGTAAAGGATTTTTAGATAAGACATTGTGACATTTGAATTTATTGTGAATAAAATTACCTATTTATTGTTATTTGAAACCCTGAAGTTCCTCTCTGTGCTAGTGAGTTCATGAGTAACCCCTTTAGGAGAACATCTTCCCCCAACTGTGTGGTGAATCCCCCAAACGTTAAACTCACAATCGCTTCCACTGCCGTCCTTTTCGCCACAGGGGGGGGGTTCCTACAATGCTTCCCTACGTACATATGTGGCCCGCGAAGTACCTCCACGTGTAGCATGTGGCCCGCATACACATGGAAATTGGAAACCCCTGTTCTATGGCGTATACTCTTTATGTGTGTAATATTATCTAGTGCCGCTTGTTTTACCACAGGCACGGCCCTTGCCTCTGCTCGCCTTTATGATTCGAATGTTGCCTATTGCCGTTTGTTTTACCGCAGTCACGGCCCTTGGATAATTAACCCAGCCGTGTCCCCTCCCCCGTGGAAATTAACCTAGCCGTGGCCCTGACGGTCATAAAGAGATAACCTTGTGTAAGAATAATAACAGCACTCGGTTCCTAGGTACTAGGTAGGGTCGCGTCTCCACAGCTCGTACGTTGTTAACTAGATTGGAACCACGAGGCAGCGAAGATTTGAATGGCAATGTACGAAAAAGATTTCGAAGACGATTTAGAGAGAAAAAATAAATGAAATTTACTGACGGGCCGCCCAAAGTTTTGGGTTGCCGAAACGACACAGCATCCAATGGAGATAAGTTATAGTTCTCTAAAGATAAGTTAGAAAACTAAACTATACTTTCTCATTACTTTAGTTGTATAAAGTAATCGGCCTACAAAAGGAGAAAAAGTTGCCTGAAATAGACCAACAGAAGAGCAAGGGGAGGTTGTTAGGACGTAAGGCTTAGGTAAGGGGAAAAAATTAAAGTTTACTTTCAATCCGCCAATAGAGGGAAATTCAGTATGGAATTGGCCAACAAGAGGACTTGAAAATTTGGCAAACGGAGAACTTGTGTTGTTTGGGATTGGCCCACAATGGGATTAAGCGGCTGGCTTTCTCCTATTCTGTCCTCTACTCCTCTTAAATTTCGGGACGTCAAGACATCCGTTGTAGCACTTGTATAGCTCCCCCTATCAAACCTCTTCCATCTTCAACAAGGTTCTTTTTGACTATTTTTAATTACCTATTTATTGATCTAATTTTGGATCAGTTGGTTGAAGTTTGGGGTTTTTCGATTCTATTTTTGCCTCCTTTTCTCGGGTCCTCCTCACGACCTCACGCTACGTCAAAAACGATACCCAGTTCTCGATCGGATCGGTACATAGCTCGTACATTCTAGTACTTTTTCTCGAACAAACAGCAGAAAGACTCGAGAATCAATTTGACTGTGTGCTGTGTGTTAATGCCGGAGTGTTGCTCGTTTCTCTCCACCGAAGGAGATTAATAATAAATTAATTCTGGTATTTTTTTTATTTGTGTTTATCAGCAACACACTCACGAAATTCAGAGAATTTTCTAAAACACGAAATCGTCGAGAGGAGAAACACATTTCTTGTTTTCAAAGTTATCAGAATATATTCTAGTTGTTCTCCCAGAGCTCGGTTGTTCAGTTCTTCAGTTAAGTTCAGTTGTGAAATAACTTTGAATCGGATCGGATTATAACCACACACGGAAATAGTGACTTTTTTTTCTCGAGTTCATAAGAAAGAGCTGGATTTTTTTCTGTGTTGGAACAAGATTGTGAAATCGCTGCCGATTTTTGTTCAATTCAGTTGTGAAATAACTTTGAATCGGATCGGATTATAACCACACACGGAAATAGTGACTTTTTTTTCTCGAGTTCATAAGAAAGAGCTAGATTTTTTTCTGTGTTGGAACAAGATTGTGAAATCGCTGCCGATTTTTGTTCCAATTTTGAAATATTGAAAATATTTTAATAAAATATCAATTTCAAGCCTTCCTCGCGGGATAGTAACAGAATTTATCACCGATTTTTTTTTTTGCTCAAATAGTTGGAAAAATAGTATTGGAAATACATTTCCCTTAGTCATTCATTTACAATTTTTTGTCACTAGTACCTCAACGACGTAATTAGTTAATTTTCGTTTTAGAAGATTATTATTTTTTTACAAGTGTTTCTGTGATTTTGTGATATTAATTTGTAGGTAAATAAAATAAATTTTGTTTTTGTTCGTGTTCAAAATTAGAAAAAAGTCAATTGCATTTTTTAAAAGCAGTGTTTAGTTTTTATTATTTTTTTCCCCTTGTGACGTGATATTTTTTCCCATTTTTTGAGGAATTTTCAAGTTTTGTCTATCCCTCCCCCCTGCATTTTGGATACCCCTGTTTTTTGCTGATATCTTTGGAGTTTGGAGATTTTAGCAATTTTGTTTTGGACTCGATTTAATCTGGTTTTGGATCTGGATTTTTATTTGCTCTTTTCACTTTTCGACAAGGTAATCAATATTTTTTTTATTCCAAAGTTCAATATTTTGCCTTTTCATCTTGCTTCGTTTCATCATAATTTTGATTTATTATAGCTGTTATACAGATGGAAGTAGGTATTTATTTATTTTATTTGTAGCATGTTTAATCGACTATTACGATACATAGATAGTGTAATCTCTTTTTTATTAATTTTTTATCGTAGTTTTTGCCATCTCCCATCTGATGGGCATGGTCTTTAATTGATTGCATCATCTCAATTTAACCCTTTACGTAACTGCAAAAATATACGAGTACATACACAATTACACATACCTACTTACCTACTGCGTGCAAACAGAAAAGATAAATCCGGTGTGAACATTACACGACTTTCTACTTACATATTACATTACTGTAGTACGGACTTTTTTTCGGGGCAATCGCGTGCCAACCGATAAGACAGAAGCGCGACGTAGTTTTTCATCATATGATTATTGTTTCTATTACGCCGAAAAAATATTTAACAGACTTAACTGCTGAGGTCTTATCTTCCCGGCTACCCGACAGCGAAGAAAGAACAGGATCGAAAAAACCAGCCGTTTTTTAAAAGAGGTTTGATAGAGGAAACTGTAACTGTTAAGGTCTTATCTTTCCGAAAGCGAGGATGGAAGACAGGATAGGAGAAAGCCAGCCGTTCCTAAGAACGAACCTTCTTCGTTCAGGATATATTCCGGCCCTGGCAGGAATCGAATCCGCGCCCTAGCGCTTACAAGACGCGCTACCAACTAGGCTGGCACTAACAGACTTTCAAAGCGGACAGACAGAAAATTGCAAAATCGAGTTGAAACTTCGTTCGTAGAAAAACACGGTTCACCTTTGGGACCACCGATCATTTTCTTTGCCAAAGGTTTTAAAGGGCCCCGTACTGTTCCGTATATTTCAATTTCATATTTCTAAAATTTCACCACCTGAGAGAAGTATGACGTCACAGACTATTATAAACGGAAGTGACATAACATCTAAAGTGAAGAAAGAAAACAAAAACAACAGAGAATTTATTTGGATATCACGTGGGTTTCCGCGTTTTGTGTGTTCTTTACGCGTTTTTCTTTCATGAATTATGTATTTATATTTGTTTTACATAATATTTATGTGAATTATGTATTTATATTTTTTGTTATGTACCTATACATGTTTTTATAATGGCAAAAAATTCGTAAGGTTGTGTCTCGCAATAATGAATGATAAGTGTAATAACTAATAACACCCATCACCTCGGTGTGTCTTTGGTGTAAGTGACCTTTTTGAAGGAAAAAAGAGAGCCGAAATAAACTAACCATTAAACCACTAACCATACTTGAAGAGTTTTATTGAACAAGGGGCCTAATGAGGAAAATCGAATTTTGATAAAAACAGCCTTTCTGCAATATGAAGTAAAAGCCTTAAGTGTCACATTCTGTCATCAGAAAAGTTGTAAAAAAAAACTGTTCTTTCCACTTTTGGTCTCGTCTTTACATACCTATTCCATTATTTAAGAGATTTTTTTTGTAAGCTTTAACTTTTCCAATTTATGAACAAAGTGTATTACAATTTACAACATTACAACATTCATCCTTTTTTTTTTTTTTTTTTTTTTTTTTTTTTTCCCTGTTTTCTCCA
>NW_007381425.1:3514-5350 GCF_000475195.1 Diaphorina citri | reverse complement strand
TAGGTACTCTTCGCTGAACTTCATGACTTGACTGGAACTCGAACCACCAACCTTCAAATCGGATTCTGTCTACCACGTTAACCACTATAATACTGACATGCGTTGGTTTCTGTGCCTGATACTAAGGTTGTAATTTTGGCTGTATGCTTTGTAGAAGAAATAGTGAAGAAGCATATTAGATAGGCCCGCTGTGATGTACGTACAGACATCAACTGAAGGAGAGATGGGATAGTTCTTTGAAAATATAGAGATACAGAAATCAACTTACTTTCCGTTTCAACTGAAAGAGATACATACTAGCTATTTGAGAGTAGGAGCAGAAAATGAACTAAAACAGATCGATGTTTGTAGAAGAGAAGAGAGAGATTGAAATGAAAGAGAGAGTAAGAAGAACAATGAGAGTATTTGTTCCACCGAAATAATAGATATCGAGTACCTATTCTAGGTACATACTATCTACCTATCCTTGGTACCTATTCTAGGTACTGTAGTATTTATAGTCATGGCAAAAAATACCAAGTTTCCTATAGTGTATAGTCAATCCATTAAGATTTGACGGCCGCCGGAAAAAAAGAGGTTTAAAGCCGAAATGACAAAAGAAAGTGAAGGGACCTTTTATTTATACTGCCAATCATAGGGATTGGCAGTATAAATAAATGAAGTCGAATTTTTAGCCCCAATGGGACAGAAGAGTCCCTTTGTACACCACTCAAGGTCTTGTATTTTTTGAATGAGGAAATGGCCATGAAAATAGCAAATATATAATTCTACATATAGACAAAACTCATAAAAATAATTTATTATTTATTTAATATGAAAAACAATAAATATTTTAAACTTACGAAAAACTATATAAATGATTTGAAAGAAATGGTTAAATCTGAATATTGCATTATTTGTGGTGAAGCAAAGAGCCCCTTTGCAATTTGAGGCTATCAGAGACCAAGTTACAAATCTTTCCTTCGTGATCAAGAAAGAGAAAAGCAGACTATACCTCCTGAAAGAAATGAAAGGCGGATTTTGCCACCAAAAACTGCCATCTGTAAATGACCAAACCATACAACAAAATTGACCATTATACACATATTCCATGTGCTTGAAGTCAATGGAATAAAAGGCCGACTTTGACACCAAAAACTGCCGTCCTTGAAGGCCAAGACTGTAAGAATTGTGACTATTATGCTTATGTACGCTACTACATATTAAAGTAACGTTACAGCTTATGTACCTACATAAAATGACGTTACAGTTATTGCTATTACTTTATTAAATACTCTCCCAGACCGACTTACCAAGAACCATGTCAAGGCCATCGGTATACCAGATACTGATGTAGACTCCCCGATAGTGAGAGTGATAGTGAGTTGGAGTAAGCGGTGCTGATCTCGTTGCTCACCGAAGTGACCGAGTGGGTATCATATTATGGGTATCACACAAGGTCCTGGGTTCGATCCCCGGCAGTGTTGATTTTTAGCTAAATCCCCTTTAGGGGTGAGCTATTCATTTCTCGTTTTTTTTTTTTTTTTTTTTTTTTTTTTTTTTTTTTTTTTTTTTTTTTTTTTTTTTTTTTTGTGTGTTTTTAGGGTTAGGGATAAGGTACAATGGAATGACGTGGATGGGTGAAAAATAAAAAAAAAAAGAGAAAGATTTAGGAACGACCCAAATTTCCAGACCGTCCTATATTTCGTCCCCAGGCCCTGTTTCTCCCGTGCTAATGTAACGTTTTAGACAGGTATATTATACACCTACATGTCTCTCTCTCCTCTTCTCTCTTTCTCTCCTCTCTCTCTCTCTCTCTCTCTCTCTCTCTCTCTCTCTCTCTCTCTCTCTCTATCA
>NW_007381425.1:0-831 GCF_000475195.1 Diaphorina citri | reverse complement strand
ATATTGAGTACAGAAATAAAAATGTACTAGACAGTACGAGATATGACATACACATGTGCTCTGAATTGATGAGTAGGCTGGGTTGGGGTCATTTTGAGACGGGCGCAATTTTAAGACTCCATTTTTTCAAGAGGTTTTCTATCAAACCTTTTGAAAAAAATGGAGTCTTAAAATTGCGGTTTCCATTTTTTTTTCAATAGTTTTGATAGAGGGAACTTTAACTGATAAGGTCTTATCTTCCCGAAAGCAGGAGGAAGATAGGATAGGAGAAAGTCAGCCGTTCCGATAACAAACCTTATCTGTTTAGGATAAAATCCGCCCCTTGCTGAAATTGAACCCATGAAGTGCTTTCAAGGCAGATGCGCTACCCTCCAAGCTCCAAGGCCGGCCTCCAATCAACTCCAATGGTTCTATGACTTACCTAATTTAATTAAGGATTCAGCTCTAAGTTTAATGTGCTCGTGAAAGAATTAATACAGTAAAATGATAATTATTTCTCCGGATTCTAATTGTTGGTTTCCCTCTGTTTTTGTTTCAGGCGTGGTCGTGACATCACTCGAAATCCCATCTTTCTGACACCTTCGACGTGTTGCTCGAATCCTCCCCTGTGAATTGAGAAATCAAGTTTCCAGCCCTGCTGTTGAGATCGCCGGAATTCGTGCTCTACAGTCATCAATAATAAAAATAAAATCAAGAAATAAATAAAAGCTTGAAAGGAAATTCATTTTCCCCTAAAGAAAAGCACAATACCAGTTTCCATCGCAATTTTTACAATACCAAAACCCTCAACACAAATTTAACCAAAAAACGAAAATTTCCACCAATAAAATC
>NW_007381424.1:9301-13311 GCF_000475195.1 Diaphorina citri | reverse complement strand
TTTTTTTTTTAACTGCTACATTCGACCTGTATGGTCTGTGTCATAACATGCCCATCCTGTAGTATGTCCCTCATCAGATGAGAGATAAGAGACACAATTTAGAACTATGTACTTCCTATTTAGATGCTGGGTCAAGATGAGGACACCAGTAAGTAATCTATCGAAATACGAATGCAATTTTTTTTGTCGACTCCGGGATTCAAACCCAGGACCTTCTGCATTTGCAAGCAAGTGCTTTACCAATGGGCTAACCTTGCCCCCTTTTCAATCAACTTATAAGTAAGTAACGTGGTAATTATCTGTTTCACAGGAAGTAATCACTCTGGATTTAGAAGACGATCCCATCGTAGAAGAAGTAGTCCTAGAAGATCACATCATTCAATCCGTAGAGGAAGCCATGGACACAGCTATCAAGACTGAACCCACCGCAAACCAAATGCTAGATAGTAGCGTCATCAAAGAGGAACCTCTCGATACAAACAAGGAACTCAAAGTAGAATGCCAACCAGAACAAGACACTGGGAATGCTGAAGTAGAACAGGAAGTTACGAATAGTGAACCAGTGATCACACCCAGAGAGGTGGAAACGTTCAACCCAGCTGACAATGTTAGTGAGACTGTTAAAGAGGATACCTTGGCGTGTAAAGTTGTAATAACTCCAGAGGAAAATGTCGCAAAAGTTGCCGTACCGGAGACCAAAGTAACACCTGTTGAGACACAAAAAGAAAAACCTGAAACGCCGATCAAAGAAACTCGCAGTCAACGGGCGTCCAGAGACGCTGAGGACAAAAGTGTGAAGAAAGATCCAGAACCGGTAGAACCAAGAGAGCGGAGACGGTCCCGAATCCTCGAGGATAAAAGTCCTGTACGTGAGGTGCTCAAGGAGAAGATTTATTTTAAGAAAGGTTTCAATATGGTCAGAAATGAGATTTTGGAATACTGCCGACTTAGAGTTTTTTGTAAATGCAAGTTCAATAATGCAACCAATAATTTTTCGAACGTCATATACTTAAAATATGGTCCCCAAACATTAGATCCTTTTTTTTTTATTAACACCTTTTTCGTAGACTATCATGAACTTACATTTCCACTCCATATGCAGTATTTTTTAATGAAAAACGCCCTCATCTTGTAATATTTCCCCTCTTTTTTCTTCCACTGCTCCAAGATGGAGAAAATATACCAAAGACTATTAATTTCCTAATCCTTACCTTACTGAGACATTTGCGACGCAGGCGAAATTTTTCGAACGTCATCTACTTAAAATATGGTCCCCAAACATTAGATCCTTTTTTTATTAACACCTTTTTCGTAGACTATCATGAACTTACATTTCCACTCCACATGCAGTATTTTTTAATGAAAAACGCCCTCATCTTGTAATATTTGCTCTCTTTTTTCTTCCACTGCTCCAAGATGGAGAATATATACCAAAGACTATTAATTTCCTAATCCTAGGAGAAGATCATCCCGCCCAGCCCGGTGAAAGAAACACGTAGCTCCCGCCTCCTTAGAGAAACAGAAGTAGCCTCTCCCGTCAAGGAGCTCAAAGAAGGGCGAAGCCTCAGGAGTCGTGACACCAGCCCTGCCTTGTCGAGTAAGGAAACCCGTCCGTCCCGGAGTAAGGAAGACGCAAGTCCTGTGAAGGAAACACGGAACAAAGGAGAGGTGACGCTACCACCACGCAGCCCTCGGAATTCTAAGGAACTCGAGAGCCCAATGAAAGAAACTCGAAGCTCGAAACAAATCAAGGAGAAGGAAGAGGCGAAAGTCAAAGATAGCCCAGTGAAGGATAGAAGGGAAGCAAGGAAAAGTGTGACCGAAGCGTTGAGTAAGAAGGATGTGACGGTAGGGGAGAGAAGGAAACTTCGTTCAGAGTCAGAGTACCAACCGCTGAATGAATCTGAGGATTCGAATGAGTCAGAAGACTCTTCGGAGATGTTGAAGGAGATGCAGATCGAGATGAGTAAACAGGTATGTACTATCGTTGTTCTTCACCTTTTCCCATGTTCAGACGAGGTCGGCGTTTGTCGTCGGCCTCTCATCAGCTTTAGAGTGATCGCTTTGAGGCCAACTGGTTTTGGCTAAACAAATTTTTCCGAGTGGATGCAGGAGAAGATCATCCCGCCCAGCCCGGTGAAAGAAACACGTAGCTCCCGCCTCCTTAGAGAAACAGAAGTAGCCTCTCCCGTCAAGGAACTCAAAGAAGGGCGAAGCCTCAGGAGTCGTGACACCAGCCCTGCCTTGTCGAGTAAGGACACCCGTCCGTCCCGGGGTAAGGGGTCTTATAGAGGTAGCTACTAGTGGAATAACGAACACATTGTTTTACTTTAGTTACACTTAAACACTTAACATTTTATTAACACGAGAAGCTTCTACATTTCTACAAGTTATTTACAGGACGTCCCTTTCTGGCCTATGATCTGAACCCGAGTGAATGAAATCCAAAATGACTGGGGACGCCACTCCAAGAGGTTCCACGTCACCCAGATTGGCCAACATGTCAACAGGCCGACCAACCCGCGAGACATAAAACATCTTCCCCTTCCAGGGATGGGGCGAAGTACCCATTAGGAACCAGAAATTTCACAGTTTCTTGCGACGGTCTTCAAATCTTGGTAGAATTTGATGAATGATTCGTTCTCCTCTTGATTTCGATTGAAAAACTTGTACTGCTCGAAACATGTGGTGTTCTTTGGTATTACTTGTTCTTCTAGGTATTTCCATAAGGCATCCACGTTTTCTTCGTTTGTTCTATCGTCCCGAAATCGAAGAGAGAAAGAAGACAGGATAGGAGAAAGCCAGCCGTTCCGAAAACGAACATTATCCGTTGAGGATAAAATCCGCCCTGGGTGGGAATCGAACCCGCAGCCTAGCGCTTACAGACGCGCTACCAACCAAGCTAACTAAGTTGGCCAATATAGGATTAATTGCTGGAACTTTCATTGAACGTAATGAATTTGTTGAGAGTTACAGTACCTTTACTCCATTCCTATCTAATTTCCTTGCACTTGGGAGGGTTCGATTCCCGGCGGGGTCTGGCTGTCGTGAGGAAATTTGGACTAGTCTACTCCCTGTTTATAGTTCCCTAGCTAGACGCTGATCTACTCTCTGTTTATAGTCCCTCAGCCAGACCAATTGCAATACCTACTTACCTGTAGGAAAATCTTTTATGTATCTTTTTATTTTTATGTATTTTTCCTATTTTCATGTATCCTTTCTTTGCCCTCAAAGCTAAAGCTAAATTACTAGGACCATGTACAATTTGTATCCTAATGGCCAGTGAATATAGCTAGACGCTGATCTACTCTCTGTTTATAGTCCCTCAGCCAGACCAATTGTAATACCTACTTACCTGTAGGAAAACGTTTTATGTATCTTTTTATTTTTATGTATTTTTCCTATGTATCCTTTCTTTGCCCTCTTTATTCAAAGCTAAAGCTAAATTACTAGGGCCATGTACAATTTGTATCCTAATGCCCAGTGAATATTACAA
Organism: Diaphorina citri; assembly: GCF_000475195.1. Lineage (NCBI taxonomy): Eukaryota > Metazoa > Arthropoda > Insecta > Hemiptera > Psyllidae > Diaphorina > Diaphorina citri. The sequence continues at coordinate 9,815 of NW_007381424.1, read as the reverse complement.
TATTACAGTTGAATGCATCTCCGCCACCGTGTGATATCAGTGAGGAAGGATTCAAAACGCCGGCCCTGAGCAGTGGCGCAGGCGGAAGGAAGAGAAACTCCAAGGGTAGCAGCGAGGGACGGGCCAGTCCTTTCTTGAGCACGAGGTAAGATTCATAGTGAAGTAATGTAAGTAGGGTTTTTTAAAAGAGGTTTGATAGAGAGAACTGTAACTGCTAAGGTCTCATCGTTCCTAAATCGAAGAGAGAAAGAAGACAGGATAAGAGAAAGCCAGCCGTTCCGAAAACGAATATATCCGTTGAGGATAAAATTCGCCCTGGGTGTAGTGATGGGTCGTGGGTAAATACCCACCTTTCTTGAGCACGAGGTAAGATTCATAGTGAAGTAATGTAAGTAGGGTTTTTTAAAAGAGGTTTGATAGAGAGAACTGTAACTGCTAAGGTCTCATCGTCCCGAAATCGAAGAGAGAAAGAAGACAGGATAGGAGAAAGCCAGCCGTTCCGAAAACGAACATT
>NW_007381424.1:6724-9135 GCF_000475195.1 Diaphorina citri | reverse complement strand
AAAAAAAAAAAAAATTGTTCTTTCGGTTTCTCATCAGTTTTTGTTTCTCATCCCCACAGACGAGCCGATCTGTCCTCTATTAAGAAGAAAATCGAGTCGGGTAGCATCCGAACTGTGGCTCAATTCCAGCGCCACATTCTACTCGTGTTTACCAATGCCATGATGTACAACTCTGTGAACTCCACCCTGTATGAGCTGGCTAAGGAAATGATGCTGGAGTGTAACCAGGACCTGCAGGTGAGAGGGGGACAAAGATTTTTTCACACCCTGTATTTTCAACCCAGATATACATAGATAACTATAATTAGTGCTTTATTTATACTGTCAGCTTAGAACAATTTGTTCCTTTATACCAATCAAGGTGTGCCATTATACCAAAAAATCCTAGATATGCCCAGGGACTTTTTTCCTCTAGATTCTAGAACATCTTTCTTGTAAATTAAGGCTGTGTAGTTTAGTTTGACCCTTAAAGCAAAATTTCTTGAGAACTTTTTTTTTATTAAAAAAAAAAAAAATAAATAAGCAAGGTAATTTTGTAATGAAATGTGTTACTTTTCCATCAAATATACGAGACCTTGTTTAGACTGTTGGGTTAAATTGAATTTTTAGTCCTATTCCGGCAGGATAAACAAGGTATTCTATCCTATTTTTTGAGCTATACTAGTAATGAGAAAGTATTGCAATCAGTCCAAATTTTCAAAGTCGTGAAATGGGTGGAAGTAACTGTTCTATCGTTCTCATTTCAGATGCTAGTCCAGGCAGTGTCGGACGGTGGGGGTGTACAGTACGATCTCACTGCCTCCTCTACCGACCCAGAGTCCGCCACTGAGCGCACCAAACGTTCCTCCACCTCCTCCCCCTCCCCTATGTCACTATCCTACAGGAAGAAGGCGAGAGAGGAAGAGGAGGAGGAGAGTGGATGGGTGGAAGTAACTGTTCTATCGTTCTCATTTCAGATGCTAGTCCAGGCAGTGTCGGACGGTGGGGGTGTACAGTACGATCTCACTGGCTCCTCTACCGACCCAGAGTCCGCCACTGAGCGCACCAAACGTTCCTCCACCTCCTCCCCCTCCCCTATGTCTCTATCCTACAGGAAGAAGGCGAGAGAGGAAGAGGAGGAGGAGAGTGGGGGGAGGAGGGGAATGAAGAGACCCCTTGCCCCCTCCCCTCGCACGGTGATGAGCAAGAAGAGGAGAACCAAGTGAGAGAGGGAGAAATGGAGAGGGAGAGAAAGAGAGAGGCGATACCGAAGAAGATGCAAAAAGGTAATCCGCAAGATTCTCTCCTAATTGCAAATATTTCAACGGGTTAATTTCTGGTGTTCTCGTGTTGACCCAGCACCTAAATGGGAAGTATTGTGACTCTTCTCGCCCATCTGATGAGAGGCATAGTACGAGATGGGCATGCTACGACACAGACCACATTAGAGGAGGAGAACTATCGATAGTCGGCGCCATCGATAGTTTTTTTTTATTACACATTTTCCTTGTTTCTAAAGGTCTTCTTCTCCCCCAAAAAGACCTAAATTTCTGGCGTTCTCGTGTTGACCCAGCACCTAAATGGGAAGTATTGTGTCTCTTATCGCCCATCTGATGAGAGGCATACTACGACACAGACCACATTGGGCATGCTACGACATTGGGCATGATGGGCATGCTACGACACAGACCACATTGGGGGAGGAGAACTATCGATAGTCGGCACCATCGATAGTTTTTTTTTATTAGGTACACATTTTCCTTGTTTCTAAAGGTCTTATCTCCCAACAAGACCTAACCTAACCTAATTACATATTTTCCTTGTTTCTAAAGGTCTTATCCCCCAAAAAGACCTAACCTAACCTAATTTAAAGAAAATTATTAACTGTACACGTATTAATTTAGGTCACAGGGTTTTATTTCAACATTTTTTTTTTTTTTTTTTTTTTTTTTTACAAAATACATTTTTTTACACTTTTCACTTCTAAAACGACCAAAACAAACGAAAAATGGATAGTTCTCCTCCTCTAGACTACATGCATCTAATGTAGCAGTTGTTTCATTGCTACGAAATAAAAACGGCGGTGGAACACTCATCTTTTTTTTTCCTTTTTTTTCACCGTTACAAGCGGTTGGTTCAACGTTGTTGACTTTTAATATGATTTGCCCTTCATTGGTGAGGTCTTATTTCTTACTGCACCCAGCCTGAGTCTAGGCAGGAAAAGCCAGCAGCACACGATTATACAACAGGTCACCCGTTCGGATACCAACTGGAGCATTCAACGTGCTATCATATCTTGTTACCGGGCTTTTGCTATCATAATACAGAACAAAAATTTGTTTGATGTTACAAATGTCCTGTTGTTGCGACACGTATCATTGAGGTGTTTCCAAGCAATGCTGTAATTCTGATCAGTCATTTGAAGATGTGAT
>NW_007381424.1:0-5210 GCF_000475195.1 Diaphorina citri | reverse complement strand
CTTCGTTTGCTTCTTTTGCACCTACGGAATCCGGTCGGTAAGTGCTAGATCAAAATTGATCTGTCAAAGATTGACTGTCAATTGTTGACTAGGCACTTTACCGCCCATTGACTGTCAAGCTAACTGACTACCAGATTTGACTCCTAATAATTTTAAAATATAAAATATGACTTCATGAACTTGACTGTCAACTTTTCAATGCACTAGACCACGAGACTTCAGGTGTCAAAGTCAAATTGTATAGACAAGAAAAAATCTTTTCAAAACTTTTTACAGTGCGCTAGTTCAGTTTAGTTTGTTATCAACTAAAATAACCTTAAAATCTAGTCTCGGGACAGAAGACCTTCTCTGTTCAGGCTCCCTTATGTTTTTAGCACTAAATTTTTTACGACGGGAATTTTTAACCGATCTCTTTGAACCACTTCAACCTTCACGTACGGTGGCATTCACGACGGAACGATTTTAGTTGTCGGACTCTAGCGGATAATTGTCCTTTCCTTCTTTATACTCGTTATGATAGTAGGTATGTACTCATGACTACCTGACTACCAAAACTTACTCGCACTCACACCTGAAGTCAAAAGTCAGATTTTACTGTCAAAACTGACTTACAAGTTTGACAGTCAATCTTGACTAGCACTTACCGGCCGGAAACCCTTTATGGATCTTTTGATTCATTATGGTTTCTGTGGTGTACAAAGCTCGTCATGTCTATCAAAATATGTTAGCTTTAGTTCTCAGTCTTGCTTTAGTAAGAAGTTTTAAGATGTTCTAACTTCTGCAGCGTTCTTTGCAACTTTAAAGACCAAAGGATTACGCCAGTGAAGACGCCGGAACCGGTTATGCAATAAAAAAAACCCTCATACATTGAAGAACTAGCCCTGTAAGGGTTCTTTTATGCTATGGGATCACTCGTAGAACCTCTTATACTCACTTCTAGATAGAAAACTCAGTTACTTCCTCTTTAAAACTTCTTACTCTTCTTTTCAAAGTCTGATTTGTTTGAGTAGTACAAGTTTCAGGAGGTGTCAGTAAGAAATGAGCCTTCAAAGTCTTAGCATTATGAGTTCCTTTACAATGTATGACATTATTTGTTCCCGTACAATACTTTCTAACAGCAAAAGACTTGTTGAGTTCTCCTAATAGCTTATATTGGTTAGATCTTCTAGTCGTCAAGTTGGGTTAGTTCCTTAATAGTCGTAGTGTAGTTTAGTTCTCTTAGTAATAAGATTGTGACGCATGGCCATTAAGACTGCCACTGAAACCTGTGACCGCCACCTGATACCTGTTTTTACCTTAAAAAATGTTTAATTTAGGGTGCACGAACGACAACCCTAAAAAAAGAGGATAGAACTGGCTTTTACCGAAGGTAGAAACACCGAGCAAACTAATTATGCCCAGCTTTTAAGTTTTAAACGTTTAATACCACAGTAGTCTTAAAGGTGTCCACAATTGAGAAAACCTACCAGGTCTAGACGCTGAGAACTTTTGCAGATAGACGTCCATTCAATGGTTAATAGATGTACGTGTATAATATGTGTAGTAAGCGTTAGCCCTTAAATATACGCTGCAAATCTAGAATACTTAAAATTTAAATTTAATTTAAAAATTTAAATAATAAAATTTAAAGTTCTAGTTAAAAAGTCACAGTATGCACCCTGCATGTAGTCTCACGACATTTAGTATTACATTTATTAAGTTCATCTTTAGTGTGGATAAAAAAAACTAGAAAAAGTGGTAAAAAGAAGTGATAATCAGCACAACAAAATCACATTTATATAGAAAGCCTTTCACATTAGAGATCGGGATTTATTAAAGCTTTAATTAATTTAAAGGGTAAATAGTTGAGATTAGAACGCTTGTTATGGTATGCAGTGGTACTTGGTATTAGTGTTAAAAACAAATGTAATTGAGATGACGATCAAGAAGTAGTTCCAGGGGTAGTTGTCGTCTAGGAGTCCGTTCGAATGTCAAGTTTTTATTATCTTTCAATTTTTTTTGTTATTTTAAGAATATGGTATGTATCCACGTTTTTGGATCTTAAGAGTTGTACGTCCAGTATCTCATTGGTATCTTCGTCCATGCAGAGTTTTAGGTAGGCCACTTTCACTTTTTCAGGTTTTTCATCAAGCTCATGGGCAATGATGAAGTTGTTGAATTTCTTCTTGAATGATGTTATTTCCTTTAGACTGTACTCCTCGAATCTGATCTTAGGCATCTGAATTGTCGCCATTGTAAATTGCCCCTCTTTATACAGCACTAACACTAATCAAGTGAATTATTTTCGTCGCCACGTAATGATGGGTGTAATCTCGATGCTGTGGGGTCTTATAGAGGTAGCTACTAGTGGAATAACGAACACATTGTTTTACTTTAGTTACACTTAAACACTTAACATTTTATTAACACGAATACAGCACTAACACTAATCAAGTGAATTATTTTCGTCGCCACGTAATGATGGGTGTAATCTCGATGCTGAAATCAACTTGTTGATACTCCAAGATTAACAAAAGAATAATGATATCCACCAAACACGGAACTGGGATCTAGAGTTTGTCCTAGACTTAGATCTAGAAAATCTGTCTGACCTTGACTGTGACCTTTTTTCAAAGTTCCGGGAATTCCTGTACACATGATTGACATTTGATTGTGACACTTGATTGATATTTGACTGTGATACTTGATTGTGCTCATCAGTCAAGAACGACATCCTTTGACGGGAGACTTCCCAGTTTTTTGCTATATCAATGCATTTTTCTAGCTTTACATCACCAAGTTCAAGAAGTTTTTCTCGGATGAAATTGTTGGAATTGTGCATGTTGCAAATGAATATATCTCTAATTATTGTGTCCTCCTTGAAATCACAGGTAGAGGCTAAATTCTTCAATTTGGTTACAAATTCAGATATTGATTGGTTTCAATTAAAAAATTTATTTCTTTCAATGGCTAAATTCTTCTTTGGGCTAAAATATTCTGAGAATTTTTTAACCAATTCTGCATATTTAACTTGGTCAATATCCATTTGGAAACTCTGGAAGATTGATAAGACATCACTACCCATGTGGTGTAGCAATAGTGACGACTTCCTTGTATCATCCTCTTTTTCAAGATTTGAAGCCTTTAGGAATATTTGAAATTGGAGGTACCAATTGCGCCATTCTGTTTCCAAATTGTCTAAATGTATGTTGAATTTGGGTAGGACGCTGTTGAAATGGACCTTGGGCCTTTCTGACTCTGTTGGCTCATCCTTACCCATGACTTGGAGTTGACAGACACTTTTCAAATTTATAAAATAGAATTACACTGATTTACACCTGACACCATGTGAAGTATTGGGAAATGCTCTTGATTAAATAAGACAAGAAGACTGATAATTATTGAAGGAATTCATTAAGACAAATTTTATTTTTTGAAAATGACAAGATTGACAAGACGACGACGACATTTTTTTTTTCTGATTCCTTTTTAGGTCGGGGCGGATTTTATCCTGATGGGATAATGTTCGTTCTCGGAACGGCTGGCTTTCTCCTATCCTGTCTTCCTTCTCTCTTCGATTTCGGGACGATAAGACCATAGCAGTTACAGTTCCCTCTGTCAAACCTCTTAAAAAAAAAAAAATCCTTTTTAGGTTAGGAACCTTGGATCACGGATCACAACATTAAGGGGACCCTACATGTTGAATACAAGGTGACCTTATATCAGGGGTTCTTAACCTTTTAGAATTGGCGGACCACTATTGATAAACCAAAAATCTCGCGGACCACTTGAGATTATGTATGTATATATGCAATCAATTGTACATTGTACACGCTATGTGACAATGGGTATGTATTAGAGGACCTATATCTACCTGTAGGAAAAGAGATACACACACACACGCCAAGGTACTGTATCATTGCTTCAATTTCAAGGTCACAAATGCAATCGTTGATAAGAGCGGAGTTAGGAGGAGCACGTTGTATGAAAAGAGGAAAGATTTTTTTTCCTTTCCTAGGGGTATGTTATATAAAATAGAGACACGATGACTTTTTCCTTACTCACCTCTCGCGGACCACCTGAAACCTTCTCGCGGACCACTAGTGGTCCACGGACCATAGGTTAAGAATGGCTGAGCTATAGGTACGCCGTAATTAACTCCGGCCTTTGTGCTTTCTATTTATACGCTTTCCCGCAGAAGTGAATAACTGTTAGGTATGCTATATTATCACACTTTTGAATATTCTTCTTCTTCTCTGCAGAATTAAACCCTCCAAAAGCTTCTTCTCCTCCAAACCCTGGATCCACTGCCTCCAAACATTCCTTCTGAGAATTCTTCTTCTTCTCTGCAGAATTAAACCCTCCAAAAGCTTCTTCTCTCCTCCAAACCCTGGATCCACTGCCTCCAAACATTCCTTCTGATTTAGAAGTGCCTTGGCTTTGATATGCCACGCAAAATAGTTGTCATCTGTCAGTTTCAGACTCTTCTCTAGACTGTCAAATGAAGCCATAGTACACTCCTTTATACTATACGACAGAGGTTCATTCAAAATCGTCAAGCTGGCCTACTCCTTAGAAACACAGATGAACTACACTACTACACATTATAAACACAAGGAAATGAATCTGGGCTCCATATGGCCTACTCCTTAGAAACACAGATGAACTACACTACTACACATTATAAACACAAGGAAACGAATCTGGGCTCCATAACCTGTTGTTTTAAACGTTCTACTTTAGCAGAGTAAAAATTAGAAGGCACACTTCTTGACTTCTTCAGAATCAGAAAACGGAATGAAAAAAAAAACTTTATTATTATTTTTCTCCATACATATGTAAATACAACGAGTACAAAGAAATAGATTAGGCGGGAATTCAAAAAATTTCTTCCTTCCACCAGTAAGAAGTCACGATACCATAATTCAGATAATATCATTGTTTGATGGTGATGGCAGTGAGTTTCTTCCTTCCACCAGTAAGAAGTCACGATACCATAATTCAGATAATATCATTGTTTGATGGTGATGGCAGTGAGTAATCCAGTGAAACCATTGAGTTTCTGTCGCTGGAGTTAGTGTCCGGTGAAGCCAGGAGTCAGTGATTTGGTCCTGAGGCTGTTCGTTGAAGCCAGGGACGAGTGATCTCCTTCGATTGTTGCAGGAGCTGGTGGTACCTTGAAGCTGCGTTGACCGTTTTGACTGATGGAATATTGCTCTCAGCCACATGCC
>NW_007381423.1:10591-13238 GCF_000475195.1 Diaphorina citri | reverse complement strand
AATGTACCTCTCACAAATTAATAACTGACTCAAAAGCTCAAAACCCACCGTGTATGGACAAAGAAGACATCAAGATGTGTACGAAATCCTTAGGCCACTATCAGGTATATCTGACAGACGGACATGATCAGGTGTACCTACCTGTCAGGTCTACCTGATAATGAGTGGCTGGCCTAAACAGGGCTGTTAGCTAATTATTTTCTAATCTATTCTAGGTGTTGAACATCTCCGTCAGAGACGAGGAGATCACCATGTTACAGTCAATGTGTAAGGCGTCCGACAACGTCCTGCAGACGACAGGTAAACGGGTCTACCCCATCCTTCTCGAACTGAAGACAAGGAAGATTAAGTGGCGATGGTTGGGCGGACTCCGGAAGTATCTTCTGACGCATAAGGCAAGCTACAAGAAGCATGGGATCACCATCACCATCCCCGTGGATGATACAGAGTACACGTTTGATGGTGAGTCTTAATATTTAAAAAAAAAATCTGGTGTGAACATCACACGACTTTCCTTATCCTATTGAATGATGCTTATTTCTGTGTTGTTCTACCCTAACTTTTACGATATCTCTAACAGTTTAGTCAGTGTTGTGTAGCGCGAAGGACAAGAAAACCAAACCAAAATGAATGGGGGGAAAAAACTCACCTCGGTAGCTCTTTTGAAGGTGATTACCTGCCGGCCGGCGTAGAGGTAGAGATGGGGTGCTCCTGAGCTGGGCGAGTTATTAACAAAAGGGGGTGACACTTTGGGGAGAGATTTCGAACTTTGGGAACTGTAACTGCTATGGTCTTATCGTCCCGAAATCGAAGAGAGAAGGAAGACAGGATAGGAGAAAGCCAGCCGTTCCGAGAACGAACATTATCCCATCAGGATAACATCCGCCCCGGGCGGGAATCGAATCCGCGGCCTAGCGCTTACAAGGCAGACGCACTACCAACTAAGCTAACTAGGCTGGCAACTGGCAAGTGTCCCGAAATCGAATTTGAATGGTCACTGAAATTGTATGAACGCCGTAAAAATTGATTGAATATGCAATGTGCAAGATATAAAATATAGAACCCCTTTTACTTAATATTAATTCACTTCTCTCTTCCAGTAAAAGGCCCGGATGGTAAGCCGGCCGGCCTAGTGCGTTGCTGTATGGACGGAAGCTACTCTCTCGGGCCTGGCATGGAGGACAGACTGCTGTTCCACTTCTTCAACGACAATGGCAAAGATGCCATCATGGTCCGGGCTTTCTATGGCAAGGATTGTCTGGACAAAATGAAACGGGAGAACTATACGGAAACGCCTTTGGCAGCCTAAGAATGGCCTGAGGCCCGTCACCCTGCGCGTACGCACATTGGAAGAGCATTGCCCGAAACAGCAAACCTAGAGACCATCATTTTCATATGAGAACTATAGCGAAACGCCTTTGACAGCCTAAGACTAGCCTGAAAGGCCCGGCACCCATTGCAAGCGTAGGCGTAGTTGCCTGAAAAATCAAATCTAGAGACCATCATTTTCATAGGAGAGTTATAACGAAACGCCTTTGGCAGCCTAAGAATGGCAAGTCGCGAGTTAAAATAAAATAGAAATAGCTTGGCGTTCTAGCCCAAGTTGTAGGTAGGAGGGTCGCCGTGCGATTCATATCGCGTGGCGTTTCGAACGTTGCGCAGATGTAACTGCTCGGTAGACAGTTAGCGTGATTCTTCTTAAACAAGGACGCACCGGCCGCCCTGCAAGTGCCCTATTACGTTGACGCAACGTAACGACCTTGGAACCCTACCGTGGTACGACATACACGCCTTCCCAACTTATCAAGCTGGTAGCGCCCACCTATGCAAAAGCTCTGTCAAACTATGTTATATAGGTCCATTATCGCCCCCCCGCCCCCCCCGCCCCCCCGCCGGGAGTTTCCATGATGTTTATAGGTAGTCTAGTGGGGTCAGTCATCTACTATTACATGTTTACGTCGTTGTCGACACGCTACTACACGGCGGTGGAGAAACTTACAGGTCGGTTTTTTCTACGGGGGTCGGTGTAATTATATCGACGGATAAATATAGACGAGCGTTATCCTGAACTTTTCAGGGATAATGAGGTCGGTCAATCCCATCCGATGATAATACCACAAGTTTAAGAGTTCAATAGTCAATTCCTATTTTAAGTATGAAGCCGACCCTAACTTCGAGTGCGGGAGACAGAATGGTCCGCTCGCGGAACTGGCTGATGTGGTGCTCCGTCTTTTTAGGGAGCCGTGAGACGCCTGTTTGGGACCTCCACCGACGAAAGGAACCTAACCTCCCCTTCTAACTTACAGCTGTGTTTGCATTGTTGTTATCCGATTGGGAAAGTTAAAACGTCCCAACTCACGCCAACTTTTAATTCTCAGATATCTCTCCAGAGATAGTAAAAGTTCTTCCCCAAACCAGAAATGTCCGCTGATCGAGAAGATTTTCAGTGTCACAGGGCAAGCGGCCTGCTTGTCTCATAAGTAGTAGTACAATATGGCAATGGATGGGGTGGTAATGGTGGTGTAGTATTATTAACACATAAGTACTATAACTTTAGTTTTTGTCAAAAAACAAAAAGCAAACACAAAAAAAAGACGAGAAACTAAAACATTTATTTTGATTTATGGGTTCTTATCCTTTCATGGCC
>NW_007381423.1:0-9353 GCF_000475195.1 Diaphorina citri | reverse complement strand
CAAAAAAAAGATGAAAAAAGGGGGAAAAAAGGGTTTTAAAAAACAATTTTATTAAAAAAAAAAAAAAAAAATCCTTTTTCCACTTTCTTTGATAAAATGTCCTGTCTATTTTTTGTTGAGATGTACCCCCATTCATAGAATAAATACCTATGTTTGTCCCCCCATCTGATGAGGGACATACTACGGGATGGGCATGCTATGATCTTACCTGGTCTGATATATTGTCACGATGTTGGTCCTCCAGTGATTATACTTGAGGACGTTGCACAGTTTATCCATGAGCTAACACACAAAACAAATGAGAACATGAGTCAAAGACAGAAAAATTTGAGCCAGCCTAGTTAGCTTAGTTGGTAGAGCGTCTACCTGGTAAGCGCTAGGCCGCGGGTTCGATTCCCGCCCGGTGCGGATTTTATCCTGAAGGGACAATGTTCGTTCTCGAAACGGCTGGCTTTCTCCTATCCTGTCTTCCTTCTCTCTTCGATTTCGGGACGATAAGACCTTAGCAGTTAAAGTTCCCTTAAACGTCGAGGGGGGAGCCCTCGCCCCCTCCCTAAATATAGCCCTGCCAAAAGTACTGGATGTACCTTTGATTTGATTTGATTTTTTACTTTTTTTTATACAGGGTGTATCACAAAGCTATGTCAAGCCGAAAATGGCGAATAGTACAGGTCAAGGGCTACAAAAAGTTCCCCGGACATTTTGAAACGGACATTTTCATTTCACCTTATACAGAAACGGAACGTTCATGGTCCTGAAGCCATGGATCTGCAACTTCAATTCCGTGCTTTCCATCCTGTCCAGGGTAATATCGGTGTCGAACATCTTGTTCAGAAAGTTCGGGTCACGACGTTCATAGTGAACTAGGTCGTAGAGACGTAGGAAAGTGTCCTTCTGCTCTTGGTTGGTGAAGCGGAGGAAGATCGGATAGGTAACATTTGAGATGACTTTCTGTGGGAATGGAAACGATCGGGTCAAGAAGAGAAGAGAAGAGAAGACAATAGAAGACAGAAGAGAAGAGAAGACAATAGAAGACAAGAGAAGACAGAAGAGAAGACAGAAGAGAAGAGAAGACAGAAGAGAAGAGAAGAGAAGAGAAGAGAAGAGAAGAGAAGAGAAGACAGAAGAGAAGAGAAGGCTGAAAAGACCCTTTACCCCGGCAGTCTAAACAAGATCTCGTGTATTTTATGGGTTTAACAACATAATTACATCGTGTTTACAACAAAAGGCCTCTGCCACAGACCACTGGGCCATCGAAATCGGCCACGGAGGTAAAAAAAGAAAAGTGTTTCATACCTCGGGAGTCAACACGAAGTTGGGTTGTGCGTTGAGTCGCTTCAACATCACAATATCCGTCTCACGAAACGGAACGCCAATATGTTGCGCCAGCTGATGCATCACTTCCATGTAGTACTGTCTGGACAGGCCTGGTATTCCGAGGATCTTCACTAGACACTCCCTTTCCACGGCGTCGCAGGAATTGATAGCTATCAAGCAAGGAAATCGAGTCATAGACCTGGTATTCCGAGGATCTTCACTAGACACTCCCTTTCCACGGCGTCGCAGGAATTGATAGCTATCAAGCAAGGAAATCGAGTCATAGAGCGTTCAGGCACACTTGTATCCCCTGTTCAACCTGTCCAAACTGACGGACGGGCGGTGCGCGCATGTGACGCATGGTGTTGGTAAGTTTTTTTCCCCTCCCCTAAAAGTTTTGATAAAATTCGCCCCGGGCGGGAATCGAGCTCGCTACGTAGTACTTATAAGGCAGACACGCTAACCACCTAGCTAACTAGGCTGGCAGGCTGATATAGGTAACTGAGAGGCTGAGAGGTCTGTCCCGAAATCTTTTTTTTTTATGAGGTTTGAGAGGGAACTGTAATTGCTATGGTCTTATCGTCCCGAAATCGAAGAGAGAAGGAAGACAGGATAGGAGAAAGCCAGCCGTTCCGAGAACGAACATTATCCCATCAGGATAAAATCCGCCCCGGGCGGGAATCGAACCCGCGGCCTAGCGCTTACAAGGCAGACGCACTACCAACTAAGCTAACTAGGCTGGCATGAAAATCTTAAAATCCTAAATGGTTTTCACGAGAAATTGACCGATGAAAGACCGATGTTCTAGGTATGCAATTGGAAAGGATTTTGCCGGAATTATAGGTACCTTACATGATCATTAGTAATGTCATTACTAATGATGGAATTCCGGATTTTCTGATTTTTCATCATCATTACTTGAAAATAATGACATTACTAATGATTGTGTAAGGTACCTATTAGGTGTAAGGGCAACTGTCCCAGAAGATGGGTTAGGATTATACAAATCTCCGAGTGAGTTAGAACGGCTCTTTTCTGTAGACTACTCAGTCGGTAAGTTGGATCCTAAAACATGAAAATAACACCATTGCCAAATTTTAACCACATAGTTTTCAGTAAACCTAGAGTTTAAGAAAATACTGGTCTGTGTAAACACCATCAGTGACGTCCAGTACATTCCAGTCCACTTAAGGCCCGTTCCCACTTGTCGTTCGGAAAAAAATCGTGTCGTGTGAAGTGGGATGAAACTGACAACAAATAAGAACGGGCTTTTCGTTGGCTAGAATCAATTGGATGCAATCCATTAGGCCAGCCAACCACTCACTATCAGATAGACCTGATGTCCTGATGAGCACACACTATCAGATAGACCTGATCAGGTGTCTGTCAAGGGTCAGTTGGATCTGATCGAAATTTCATCAGGTATCAGTTCGCCTCATAGATATGTTTGCTTCCACACACTATCAGGTATTTGGTATTGGTATAAATAGGGCCAGATCCTGGTTAGATCTTTTGTGCCATAAAATTCAGGCACTATCAGGTATACCTGACATCAAGTGTAGGTACCTGTCAGTTGTACCTGATAGTGAGTGGCTGACCTTAGAGGTTAAAAAAGCATTAATAATAACTGTACATAATAGTAATAGAAAGTAAAAATGACACACCGCCTTACATCTCACTAACCCCTTCATTCGGCTGTTCTCCATCTTCAACCGCTTTGCGCCGAATTGGTGTATCCGCTTCAGTAGAGCGTCCAACGCTTGATTGATCTGATGAACAGCGTCCACAACCGCGTCCACCGACTCGCTCTTCAGTCGGTCGTGAATCAGATCGACCACGTCGCACGCATGCCGCAGGTCCGGCCAGGGCGATTGCCGGATGCGCGACGTGCTGAGGAGCTTCTCGCACATGACCGCGAGCAGGATCCCGGAACACACGCAGGCGACAGCTCTCCCGTGCACAATAGACATTGTGCCACGCACATCATGAGAAGAAAAGGTGGCATCGGCCTGTGTTATCAGCGTGGTTCATCTGTTGATTTTTTTCACACGGTTGATTTTTTGATTTCTTTTTCGGAGAAGTTTGATAGGGAGAAGAGGGAAGTGTGACAACGGAGGTCTGTTCGTCCCGAAATTGAAGAGAGGAGGAAAGGACAGAAGCCAGCCGTCAAGTAAAAAAGGAAGGTCTTATCGTCCCAAAATCCCCACAGGAGAGGAGAGCGGGATAGGAAATTGAAAAGAGGAGGAAGAAGTCAAAAAGTTTCATAGAGGGAACTATAACAACAGAGGTCTTATCGACCCGATTCAAAAGAGGACAGGATAGAAAGCCAGCTGTTCCGGGAATGAACCCTGTCTAAACCCTCTCCGGGCGGGAACCTTTTTCCGCTACACATATTCCGACGGTCTGACTGGCTCTGGCTGGTCTGATACTGCACAGAAGGTAATGGAAGTAAACAACTAGTTCTGGCCACTTACTATCAGGTAGACCTGAGAGGCCGTACCTATCAAGTCCTAATAGTGAGTGTCCGGCCTAGCTATTGGCGATAGCACGTTGAATGTACGTCTTGTTACGTTGATGCCAGACCTGGCCGAAGACCTTGACATACTCAACCAGATGACAATACCTATACGTGAGGACATACCCAACAACATAATGACGATAAACTTGTTTGGTTATACGTGTCCTGTATCCACGTTATGTAAAATTGTAAACAATCAATGAATAGCCATCAGCGGCCATAGCTCGTTGAACGCACTAGTTCCGTATGGATCACTCAATGGTTCGTTCACTGATCACTGAATTTAGGTTCACTTATGTTGGATTTCACCAATATTTATTCAGTCATTAGAACTCCTGTGAAGCTAATAGCCAGTTAAGTTCAATTTAATTTGTGATGGCTTAACAGGGCTGTTAAGCTAAAGGGCTGTTTGAGGCTGGAAAGAAGGTTGGTGAAATCCACCATTAGTACCTACTCGTATATTTTTTTATCCTAACGTGTTCCCTTGCTAAAGAAATAGCAAAGGTTGAGTGCGAAGGGCATCCACTCGTAAAATTTGTAGCCAAAACCGAATGTCAGCCCAAAGCAATCACCCTAGTTAGGGCTGATTGAGAGGCTGACGAAAAACGCCGACCCCATCGGTACACGGGAAAAGGCGAAGCAAAAGTATATCCTAACGTGTGTCCACACCCAGTAGACGGCCGTCCGTCGATCGATGTCGACTGAACCGTCCACACTGCCTCGACAACATAGATTCATCTCGTCGATCGACGGCGTCTACTATGTGTGGACACAGCTTTAATGCTATTTTAGCCGTGAAAACCTCCATTCCTTATGAAATAGTCGGACAGCATTGAGCAGAAAATTATGAATGGTTCATTCATAAGGCAATTCCTCTCTTATGGAGGGTTCTTTTCTGTTTAATGCTGTCCAATTATAAGCCGTGTGGGGATTCCCTTGTTAAAGATACTTCAAAATAGAGGCTGTATTGTTCACTTTATCGACACTAAATCACGTTTCGGCCATACAATACGGTAAATCCTTACCCTAGGTACTTATTGCTCATTTTCTTTGTCCTTTCAATGGGGTCATTCTCTAATATAGGTAATGCTTAAAGCATTAAATTAATAGCTAATGTTCACAATTCGACTTAGTCATAGGTAGGTAGGTAGATAGATAGGTGGACCTATTGTAACCTAAGTAGGTATGTACCTAAAGTGTTGAAAGAACACGTCACCAAAACGGGGGAATTCCAAGAAATGTTTACAACTTCATGCTTTTAAGGTCACTTTTTCTTCTTCTTCTTCTTCTTCTTCTTCTTCTTTTTCTTCTTCTACTTCTACCTACTTCTACTTCTTCTTCGTCGTCGTCTTCTTCTTTTTAAGAAAGGAGGCGGATAATAGGTAGGTATATCTTGTCCCCGAATGTAGTAAAAGATAGGCATCGGTATAAAAATTACATAACACACGAATATTATGTAAATATCTATGTAGATAGGTACATGTATACAAGGTACCATAGGTAAGACATGTTGACACCTAATTTCCCGAAGGTTTATTGATGCTTGATCGTCTACCTGTTGGCCAATAGCTCATGATTGTCGTAGGTTAGATATATATCTACATATAATATACAAATTTTCAGCTCCCATGGCGTAGTGGTCACTGCGCTCGCCTTGCACGCGGGAGACCCGGGTTCGGTTCCCGGGGGGGGGGGGGGGTGGGTCAAGAAATTTGTATCATGCAAATGATTGATTCCGTGACTGGCTGTTGCGGGGCCCACTCAGCGTCGTGAGGAGAATGAGTAGCTATGACATATAAATGCGCATAGCGACCGGTGCCAGCATGGTAGGTAAACATTGGATTATTGAGATATTGGGAAAATCCTACAATGCTGCAGTGAGCACCAAAGTTGTGACATAAACATAATAACGCAAAGAAACTGCATTTACATTACATACACCTAATATACTTACCTAATACGATCGAAAAACCATGCAAAACTCAACTTTCCTGTAGGTACAATGCAGTTGCACTTTACGCCTCTTTGGTTTTGCAGTGACGAATTGATCATAATCAACCAATCAATAAGTACCCAATTACCCGGTACTGTCCCGATGAACTTTACGAGATCTATCGTCACTGCTGGTAACCTTGTCCTTTAACTTTAATCTCGACACGAGGAGAAGAGGGAGACCAAAAATGCGATGGATTGATAATGTCATCAATGATCTTCAGACAATGAAAATCACAGGATGGTGCTCTCTTGCCAAGGACAGACATCTTTGGAGGTCCATTGTGGAGGAGGCCAAGGCCCACATCGGGCTGTAGTGCCGTTTGGTAAGGTAAGTAAGTAATCGGTCAATAAGTTCAAACTGAGTCATAGAGAATTGGAAAGAGTGAGTTAGTTAGAACGAGCTTAACGCAACGCCATACACAAAAAACCCACTTTGAGACTTAGGTGTAAGGGCAACTGCCCCAGAAGATGGGTTAGGATTATACAAATCTCCGAGTGAGTTATATAGGCAGAAATCGATCCCGTGACCTACCCCCTGTGGCTTCATGGTAGCTAAGGAAACACCAGCCAACTTTTCGTTGGCTTGGAGGGTAAAGCGTCGGCCATGTAAACGCTAGGTCACACTTTCGATTCCCGCCCGGGCCGAAATTTTTCCTGAACAGATAAGGTTTGATCTCTGAACGGCCGGCTTTCTTTTGTCCTGTACTCCTCTCTCTTCGGTTTCGAGACGATAAAACTTCATAAGACCTGAGTACTTACCAAGCTACGCAGTTATTTATGGTTCCCTCTATTACCATCAGCGGATTGGCCTACCTTTTTTTTTGCATTAGTTTGGCACTAAACCTCAACCATACAGCCAGAGTGATATATAGAGTACAGAACTACAGATCTTCATCTACCCCTTTCGAAAATATCACGACTCGCCACTAAATTTGATATAGAATCATCTCGATATTCAATAACAATTTATTATTGTCGATCTTGAACTTCATCAATGCCACAATGATGCTTTGACATTATTCTATTCTCCTCAATTCTTTCTATTGAATTCTATTCGCTTCTCTTCCCTTCTACGATCTTCTTTTCTATTCCCTTCTCTTCTCTCCTATTATCTTCGAAATGTTTCTCTTTTTAGCCCGTCCTTCCTTTATTATTTTCGCAAAATCCTTTCTTATTGCACACCTAGACCATAAAAGGAATATTCCTACCAAATTTCAGCTTTATAGGTGTTGCGGTTCAGGAGATAGAGCGATCAGTGTGTGAACTATGAAATGTGAGTGAGTGAATGGATCTTGTTTTTATAATATAAGATAGTAATAAAAAGGTATAAGGGACGGACTATTGTATTCCCTTCGGTGTCTGTCTGTCCCCATAGAAAGACTTATCCAAACCTGGTCGACCTATATATCAATTAAAGGTCTTTTTACCAGGAACACGAAAATGGTGGTGCAAATTTTGTCCAGTAAACCAAAAAGCCAAAAAAACTAGTTTTTGGGGAATTCTATTCCATTTTCTTCTCTCTTCCGCTCTTCTTTCCTCTTCTCTTTTCTTCCCAAAGGCTGGATTGGATTCAAAATCGAATGAGCAATTTCTCTTTATGTTCAAAGGGCGTCAGCTAAAATTTCAAAATAAGTAGCTAAATTGAAACCAACAAATTGTATATAAAATAGTTAGATTTATTTTAACAGTTTTCTTTTGTTTCAAACCATGGATGATTGAACACTACTTCTTGCATAAATGCTCTAAGAATATCACAATTTAATATTAATATCTATGGGTACTTTATTATACTGAGGGAAATATTATGTAGGTACTGTCAAATATGGGACGAGTATGATACGACACAGACAATAAGTTTAACGTAGCAGTTGTCCGATTGCTATGAAATTAGGTGTAGGTGGACAGTAAACAGTAAAGAGATACCTCTCCTATAAATTTTTGAAATATGCAGTTATTGTTTTACTTTATCTAAAATTTGGGAAAATGGTTGAAATTTTGGAAATCCGAACCGAATTCGTTTCTAATCCAAAGACAAACCACTTCTTGGGACAAAATCAATAGGAACATCATATTCTTGGCTGGCAAGTGGCAAGGTTTGCCGTTTGAGCCATTTCGAGAAATCCGACAGATTGGAGAAACTTATGGACACATTGGATATTCGGGCCTCAAAGCAAACAATATATGGGGGATCAGGGATGCAATCTTCTGTACTGACGCCGCACCATCATACGGCCACGGCCGCACTGTCATCCGGCCAAAGGTAGAAACACACTACTATCACGTTACGTCACGTGAAGTGCAGCGTGGCTATCATGAACGAAATTACGTACAATACTATGGGACAAATTTGAACTACATCTTTCTGGCTCCCCATGAACTCACGTGACGTGACGTGACGTGATAGTAGTGTGTTTCTAAATTTTATACTCCTAAAACTTGTGACACCCCATAATTTTTCTTCTTCTAAAGAAGCTTCTTTCTGTGGGTTTCCAACTTTAGGTACCCTCTTCTTCATTTTACCTGGAACTACCAACGTTAATTTTTTAGACGTCAGGTATCGCTAGCCCATCTGTTTCACCGCAGTCACTTACATTTCAGCCGCCTGCCGACAGGGTCACACACGCCCTCACCCAAAGCACACTTGAGCTGTCTGGACAGATAGCGTCTGTCTTGGAGCAGTTTGTCCAATTCATCATCCGACACCGAACTAGTTGCTTTTGAAGGAGCCGCAGCTGGGGCTTTCGTCGCTGACTTAGCCGCAGGTTCTGACTTAGCCGGCGCTTCTGACTTAACCGCAGGTGCTGACTTGGGAGTGACAGATTTCGCTGCGGACTTGCTTGAAGACGATGTTGAGGATGTGGAAGAGGTGACGGCAGGTTTGGCTGGATCAGCATCCGTGTCGATGGTGGGCTTTGAGTCAGCAGGCTTGGGCGTGACCGCTGAATGAACGGCCACGATCAGCAGGGAGGAACACAGACAGAGGGTCGTTGAGGATAGCTGAGACAGGAGAATGAATGAATGAGTGAAAATTTGAACTTCGTATTGACATTTTTTTCTTTTTTCTTCTCCCCCCTCTCTTTTTGGAGATGTAAAATGATTTTTTTCTGTTTAGGACAAAGTTCGTTTCAAGC
Source organism: Diaphorina citri (assembly GCF_000475195.1). Lineage (NCBI taxonomy): Eukaryota > Metazoa > Arthropoda > Insecta > Hemiptera > Psyllidae > Diaphorina > Diaphorina citri. Next base: position 392 of record NW_007381423.1, on the reverse strand, counting down.
AAGAACCCCACAGCTTACAAGGCAAACGTGCTACCCTTTAAGCTATGTAAATATGCTGCCTAGGATTGATCCATCGCATCATTACATACCTACACACCTATACTACATAGGTATTGAGCTCGAAATGAAATTGTTCTAAGAAATAAAATAAATAAATAAATGTATGTTATCCTATACGAGTAGGTATTGAAGGAAAGGTATGAGCTGTGACAAGGTTTTAACAGTATGAGACAGTAATATAAGTATAGGAGAGATAAGTATGTACGGTAAGTAGTCTGAGTGTAGCAAGAAAAACACTAGAAGAACCTGGATTTTCCGGTTCAAGTTGTATTCCTGCATGTTGTGCAAGAAGTTACAGATAATCGTACATAAGTCTCAGACAACAGTACCTA
>NW_007381422.1:0-13394 GCF_000475195.1 Diaphorina citri | reverse complement strand
CATCAGAAAAGCCTCTGCTCTGATGGAGTCCACGACAGGAATTAACTTGCTCTCTGTTCGATCACCTCCTCATATAGGTTTCTCTTATCTGAGCAACCTAACCCCACCGATGAACCCTTGTGTAGAAACAAAGGTTATCCAGATTACAATGTATTCCCCTACTAATCGCCTCTTGTTTTTCGTTCTCGCCCGGGACTTTCCATGTTTCTAATGTTAGACTATGCCGTTTTGGTTGTTTTTTCTACATGTGGAGTACTAATCACACATAGCTCGTGGAAAAAATGATTTTCACTACCTCTTTAAAGATGAACACCATAAGATTTTAACTTTCAAGTCCAAAGAAGTAATAACTGAGGCTTACCGATCTGTCGGTGATTTCTTTCGCAGTCAAGTCTTCTTTCGTCCTGACTCGTCGTCAGTAGAACTTTAAATAACTTTTTAAATGTTGAAACCACAGCTTTTTTGGGGGAAAACTTTGACCACCAGAACATGACGGTCACCCTTGAAATTTAACGTCACGCTCGTCGTTGCTTAACTTCATAGCTCTATAGACCACACGATGACGTGGTTTTTTTTTTATAGCAGAGTGGAAAAATAGAGACATAATTAGTTGAAATATTCAAACCTTTTGGATTCTGTTATCAAACGTATGTTATCAGGAGTGAACTTTGCCTTTGACGTGTTCTTAATTAATCTATTATTAATTTGCCTGGCAGTCATGATTATACCGAGGTACACTGGATTGTTTTCCTTTTGATTATTCTCGCTTACACCTTTTAATCTATTAGACCGTTCAACAGTCTGAATAAGACTGAAGACTACGGGAGTAAAGGGACATTTCAGTCCTTTTTTAGATCTCATTATGTGTCCGGTTAAGTCCAAATAGATCTTCCATACCCATTAAATACAATGATGGTTTTTTGAACTTTTTCGTTTGCCAGCTCTGGAAATTTTATGACACGGTGTGTTAGTTTATTATCTGGATTTTATCTGGATGAGTGACCGTCCGTCGGGGAAAAAAGGCGAGCTTGCATACCTTCAGCCAGATGTGTCACAGGATCTTACTCGCTGAAATAGTAGTAATAGTATTTTATGACACGGTGTGTTAGTTTATTATCTGGATTTTATCTGGATGAGTGACCGTCCGTCGGGGAAAAAAGGCGAGCTTGCATACCTACAGCCAGATGTGTCACAGGATCTTACTCGCTAAAATAGTAGTAGTAGTAATAGTGTTAGTGCTTATTTATACTGCTCGCATAGGACTGAAAAGTCCCTTTACTCCAGCAGTAGGCTACCACTATTATTGTGGTCAAATTCTCAAATTATATTGAGGATAAAATTCCATACCTCGGCTGGGATTGAACCCACGCCCTCCTGTTTACCAGGCGAGCGCCTTGACCACTACACCACCGAGGCGATGCCCCTCTCAAGTTGGTATCAGATCAATTCATCATGGCTTATTCTACTCTCAGCCAAAAGTCTTATTTTATTGAATTTTATGTGTACATATGTAATACCTCGGCTGGGATTGAACCCACGCCCTCCTGTTTACCAGACGAGCGCCTTGACCACTACACCACCGAGGCAGGTGCCCCTCTCAAGTGCCCCTATCAGATCAATTCATCATGGCTTATTCTACTCTCAGCCAAAAGGCTTATTTTATTGAATTTTATGTTTACATATGTACATACCTAGGTAGTATAGGTACCTACCCAAATGTATTCGACACTGGTATGCTCTTCAACATCTATCATGGAGATAGTCTTGTCATCTGTTGTATGGTCGCGATCTATTTGTTGTAAAGGTGATTACAGATGTCGAGCAAGGTTACCTTTGGTGGATGCATTAGTAGAAGTGTCGAAAATCCAAATCAACAAGGAGTCAGTATCAAATTACGACAGGGGCTATAAATCACGACATAGCTTACTGCATATTACTAGCAAAGTATATTATAACTTGTATGAAAATTATGAAGGTACCAATACCTTACTAATTACACCTGTTCTACAATGGAATAATCTAGCTAACTACTGTGTACTTGAAGAAATATGTACCCAACGCCTATATAATGGAACTTTTCATTTTGGTTTCAAGGGCTGGAATTTTAGAGGATGTGCCAAAAGTACCAAAATGGTTTTGAATCATGTAGTGCCCGAATACTTTGCTTTGATGAAGAAAAGACCACCAAGTCCAAAACAACTGCCCTAATCTGTCCCCGAAGTAACACTATGTGACGAGTCCTTAAAATCTTATCTACCTCAGAAAACACCTAAGTTTAAAATTCTAAATTGAGAGCTGTCCCAATGTGACACATGATAAGAATAGATAGTATAATAGGTAAAATTGTATTACCTACCTATACGTACATATCATCAGCGATCATAAAAATCAAATTAATAGTGTATCATACACAGTAATTTCAATGTCCAGTGGATCATATGGATGGTAGCCAGGTCACGTTTTGAGACTTCTGAGATCCATAGACCATGTTATCGCATTCGGAGACCTCTGACGACCTTGCTTGGCGTTCCTGTGATAATGAATCATCTGGGGCAGCCTAATAGCCACCCATATTGGTGTCCGAAAACGTTTTAGGTGCCGTAGGCTCCCTAGAGAAATCCCTTTAAATAGGTGCCCTAAGAGGCGTTCCTGTGATAATGAATCATCTGGGGCAGCCTAATAGCCACCCATATTGGTGTCCGAAAACGTTTTAGGTGCCGTAGGCTCCCTTGAGAAATCCCTTTAAATAGGCGCCCTAAGCTTCCTAGAGAGGTGCCCTAAAGTCTCTTCAGCTATTTGCCCTAAAGTCCTTGAATATAGGTGTACTAGACCTCCAGAAAGGTGCTAGATAGGTACCATTCCCAGATGGTTGCTCTGGAGACTATTCCTGGAATCCTAGATGGTTGCCCACATTTCCTGAGTATTAGTGCCCTAAAAATCTTGGAATCAAAACCGAAACCAATTTGCGGCTGCAAGAAATTTATTGGATAATTTTCAAAATTTAAAAGCGGTTTCCGCCAGAGTCCGACCCAGCTCTTCATTATGTATCTGAGAAATTCCATTACTTTTTGTCTCCAAACAGTCACCCATCCAAATACCCACCATAGTGGACGTTTCTGTGATCCCCAAAACCCCGGAACAGGTGGATTTGTATTTGTACTGTCTGTAGCCACAGCCGTGTTATATTAGTACACGTCGCGTCGCCCCAGCCCCATAATAAATAAAATTAATGATCCTACTAACGTTTTTTCAGATAACTTATTTATTTTCATGTTACTAATTAGATTGTATTTCATTTCCCCATAAACCCTCTTAGGTCAGGTCTAACAAATAGATAACCCCATTAACTGATAAGACGTACGCGATAACTCTTGTCTTTTTATAAACGCTCAGTTAAAGCTAGGTGTTAATAAATATAAGTACAGAAGTACTTGTTCAAATGCTCATAGCAAGAAAAGATGTAGACATTGAAAGTTTACTTTGTCCGCTTTAGAACGATTTGCAGTGCCTAAAATGTGAAGTAATGACAGCTCTGGTAATCGAACCAGAGACGTCCCTACTGAGGTTATTGTAAGCGCTAGGCCGCGGGTTCGATTCCCGCCCGTGGCGGATTTTATCCTGATGGTATAATGTTCATTCTCGGAACGGCTGGCTTTCTCCTATCCTGTTTTCTTTCTCTCTTCGATTTCGGGACGATAAGACCATAGCAGTTACAGTTCCCTCTGTCAAACCTCTTTAAAAAAAAGAGAACCTCTGAGTGAAATGTTGCTTCTTTAGAGGTTTGATACAGATGAGCACATAAACTATCTGACAGTGCGTGTGTGCTCATGAGATATCAGGTAGACCTGACAGACAGACCTGATCAGGTGTACCTGTCAGGTCTACTTGATAGTGAGTGGCTAGCCTTAGGTTGTTAAACTTTAGAGAGATGCTTACTTAAGGTCGGAAAGGTCGCCGCGAAGGAAATTGATAACGGTGGAGCTGAACACAAAACTGGAACATACGGTGAACAAACTCGCTATGCCTGCAATCAAAATAAAAAAAAATAATAGTAATAACAACAGTAATACTAAAAAAAATAGTAATGGCTAGGGATTGGATTCTGCACTATATGCTAAAATTCTCTATTATATGCATAATCGTCGAAAAAGTGCCAAAACATGCAAATGCATATGCAATATGCACTTCCATAAAATCCGATCCCTAGTAATAATCCGATTAATAGTCATTGTAAATTATCCAGTATGACGTTTTTCCAGTGTTTGTTCCTGGTATCCGTTACATGTCTACAATTCTACATGCACTTTTATCGCATCAAATATACTATTATACGGTTAGCACGGTATATAACTGAGAGCAAACTAACATCAAAGATCTAAACATGAAGATGGGCAAAATCAGATCACAAACTCAAGCCAATACATAACATCTCCCCCCTTAGAAACAGATGTAATCACCCAGTCTAATCGGGGGTCTTCTTATTCTTAATGAACGTCTAGCTTGGGGACTTTGTGCACGAGCTTGGGGGCTAGGAAATTCGCGCTTGCTTGCCCTGCAGAAGGAAGGAATCCCACCATCGACAAAAATTTGCACTCGTTTTTCAATTGCAAATATTTCACCGGGTTACTTTCTGGTGTTCTCATGTTGACCCAGCACCTAAATGAGAAGTAGTGTATCTCGCTCATCTGATGAGAGGCACACTACGGGATGGGCATGCTACGACACAGACCACACAAGGTAGACCTAACAGGTACACCTGATCAGGTCCGCCTGTCAGGCCTACCTGATACCTGAAGAGCACACACACAATCAGGTAGACCTGACAGGTACGGCTAAAAAGGTCTGCCTGTCAGGTTTACCCCATACCTGATAGTGAGTGGCTGGCCTACCTTTCTGTCAGCAGTTTCGGTGATTTCATTTAGACTTTAGGAATAAACAAATGGTAAGTTGTAGTATGTATATCTGTATCTAAATTCCAAATATCTCCATAATGTAACCTTGTCATCATGTTGCTAATTTAGACGAATTTGATAATAACAAAATATGAAAACGGCAAAATGGCAAAGAAACATTGAGCCAATCACGTCCAAGAAATCTTCTTCAATCGCCATGTTTAAAATTCAAATGAGACATAATATTCTTTATGATCAATAAATTTATTAAAATTGCCAAAGTTGATATAACTTCTTTTACCTCCGAATTAATAGCTAGGTAAGTAGTGTACAAAATTATACACCGCAAACTCACAACGATGATGGGGGGCCTGTGAAAATCTGCGCGGTCATTCGGTTCACACAAGTAGATCAAGATAAGGCAGGTCATTACGCGTGAAAAAATTACCGACCCCCCCTCTCAGCTTGGTGTTTTCGAAAACTTACCTATTTCCAGTGTCGCGTAATCATAGCAGTCACTGTACCTCGGTGAACCTGGCTCATAGGTGGAATCTTTTGTTCCACAGCGTGAACCGTCATCTTCCTATTTAATTATGGTTTGCGTAGATTTTGGTTAATCTACTAGTATATTTGTTGTGAAAAAGTTCTAGTTTCTTTTTTAAATCGTCGGTCGGTGTTAATTAGCCTGGATCTTCTTCAGATAGTAATTTATGTTGTACAAAGCTCGAATCAATGATGTTGAATACACCAGTTGGATCACTGAAGTTGAGCAACGTTGTGTGTGGTTGATAATATTGATATCCGGATGGGTGACCATCTGGGCAGTCACGGGTTGCTGGTTTTTCCCAGCCCCATTTGGGCTCGATGAGGAGACAGATAGTTTGTCACCTATGATAGGGTAAGTCCCCCGTCACTAAAAATCTTAGCAGTTTTACTGTGACGTAAAACGCCTCAAGAATGGACTATCAGAAGTCTACAATGTTTTTCTGCCTCGGTGGTGTAGTGGTCAAGGCGCTCGCTTGGTAAACATGAGGGCGTGGGTTCAATCCCAGGTTCCCAGCCGAGGTATGGAATTTTATCCTCAATATAATTTGAGAATTTGACCACAATAATTGTAGTAGCCTACTGCTGGAGTAAAGGGACTTTTCAGTCCTATGCGAGCAGTATAGTAGTTGTGTTTTTGCGCCTTGCGATGAATATTTCCACTTGACTAATTTTCCAATTATTTTTTAATGCTGTGTGTTTATACAATTGATTGATTTCCGCACGTCATACTCGAGGGGCAATTTAGTTTCAATCTCAATTGTTTTCGCAAACTTGGTTTCAATCTCAATCGTTTTCGGAAACCTATCAGTTATCAGTCACGTCAACATTTGAAGTTTCATGCTGCAATTTTTTAGCTAATTTGCGCATTGCAGATGCCGTGTTTGATATTTTTGTCTAAATTGATGCATTGAACCATTTCTATTCTTGAACATGGTCTTCAAATGTTCCTGAGGTTTAAGGTTTATTTCGTTTTTGGCCCTCAATTTAAGCAGCCAGAACTCTTAAAAAAAGGTCAATAGGATTATAGGACGGAACTCGCTACGGATTCTTCCATTTCCCATGTCTTTTATTTCTTTTAATGTTTTGATAATTATCTCTTAAAAATATAAAATTAAGGAACTGTGTTGAGAAAGGTCTAAAATCCCACAAATCCAACCCATTACTTGAAAAAATTCCCTCATTTGAACTTATATGAAGTTGTCCTCTCTTTTGATTTTCCAGGTAGCGCCGCAACAGTTGGAACATTCGGTGACAGACTCGTCGTCTGTCTCTTACTCCAAACCGAACCAGCCGGTTCACCAGAAGGGCAAACAGTTGGATTGTATGCTCGATAGTTTGACGGCAGAAATGTCTCGTCAAGGTGTCACCACAACCCAGAAGGGATGTTGCTCATCCTGCGACAAGCCCATTGTCGGCCAAGTCATTACTGCTCTAGGTAAGCCTTTGGAATTCTCGCCCGAAAATTATGACCTGATAACGTAATATGTGTAATCTGTGGTTACATGGTAACCTTTTCACTACTTGCGGCATCCTATTTAGACTTCGAAAATATTGTTCCCTCTCTAGATTTCGAGCTTGGAATTCTAGAAGAGATTTTCCAGGGTTGAATTCTTTAAGGTTTAATCGACTACTGGGACTTGCTTCGAAGCCAAACGCAGCTGATTCATGAGTGTAGGTTAATACTCGACATGAAAAAGTCCGTATAAAAATCTGCTGGTGAGTTTGAAGTATTAGAGATTCATTTTTGGTCGTGTGTGATAATGTTATTTTCACCGTTTTCCTTTTCTTTGCAGGAAAAACCTGGCATCCGGAACATTTCATTTGCACCCACTGTAATCAAGAATTGGGAACCAGAAACTTCTTCGAAAGAGATTCCCGTCCCTACTGTGAACCCGACTATCACAACTTGTTCTCCCCCAGATGTTCTTACTGCAATGGCCCTATCCTTGATGTGAGTATTCGTAACACTTAAGTTTCTTTCCCAAATAATGTCTTCATTTACATTACATTGAAATAGGGGTCTTTTCTGACAAAATTCCTGTGTGCAGAGTACAGTATGCAGGACTATTGCACCCCTATTTGACTGTCTACCGTATGTCTCAGAAGTCCTGTACGGTACCCCTTTATCTTTTGAACAACACGGTGCTTTTAAAGTTTGATTGGTCCTAGTATTGGAAAAAGTCCTATGGCCAGGAGAAATCGGCAAAAATTTCCATTTGAAGAAGTGTGTATTCTGGTCCTTGCCCATACCGTTTAGTCTGTGGGCCCTTCGATTGTGCTTTGGTGACCCTCCATTACCACGCAATATTTAGTCAAAGTAGAAGATTTTAGTCCTTTTCTACGTAAAATATGACTATTGGTCTATTTGTTTTTACAGTTTATGTTCGTTTAGAAATAGGTGTGTTAATGTGTTTCTTTGTTGACTTACTTTGCAACTGCAACAGATGTGTTTTTGTAGAGTTCTGCGTAGGTCGCAATGAAATGTTTCTGGGAAACATGGTTGTCGGTGTACCAAATCGCTTAAATTGGGCAATTTCATGTTCTCGGTCGTGTAGGTACATTAAATTGTACACTAACGGATAATTTGGTTCAATTCGGCATTTCGAAAGAATTTCATACAAGTAAGAAGTAAGATGCCTTACGATTATCCGAGAAGTTGTCTCTTGTACTGAAAGCTGGATAGGTGTATCCTTTGTAACCATTCTTGACTTCAAAAGAATTCCCATATAAGCAAGTTTTAGTGTGTCGCTGTCGTTTGTAACCCAGACCACTGAAGCCCAGTTTGAGTACAGAAAAAAGTTCGTCCTAGTACCGAATCATGTAGGAATTAGTCATGTTTGTACCATTTCCATAAATACCCATTTTGTACCTCGTCATGACGAGGAATTTCTCTAGCGCCTCGTTTGTTACCGGAAACACCTCCGAGGACTGTCACTTATGACCTTCCGCCATTTTGGGGGTCAAAAGTAGAAAGTATAGGCTGCAAAGTTGAAGGTTTTTCAGCTCAATATACGTCCATTTCAACCTAAAAATCTAAAACTGAAATTTTAGATTTCACGTACATACAACCTAAAAGTAAGTAGGTATCTAATAGTAAAATCGTTGAGTCAGATTGAATTGACTTGTTGCGCCTGAAAAAATTGTTGATTATGTTACACGCGATGTAGTTGTAACTTTTGGTTTACACGGCGAAAGTAGAACAACCGATAATAGTCCGCGAATTTTAGGAATATTTGCTCAGAAAAAGAAAACTACTTGGAATTTTGAACCCTTCAAATTTCCAAAGGGAAATTAGCTAACAAATTTTCTTTATAGCCTGAACGTGTGTACCAAAGTTAATGATTCAAATTTTGAAAAAACGTTCTCTTCTCGTCCGTCCGACAGCCGCACGAAAATACTTACCCGAGGTAACCGTACACTATTACAAGAAGGTAATATTCGCCCGCGACTTTGCCACGGTGGATGACTCAGTTCGCCATCGAGACACTAAAGTTAAGCGTCGTTGAATATGGAAAGTACCTGAATGGGCGATTTACTGGGCACGCATGCTACTGGAGTGCCCTCAACCTCGCACACTGGTGGAAATCTGATTTGAGGGGTGGAAATCTCAGGGAAAACGATCTATCTGAACTGACCTTCATCTTACTTCACCTATCTTTATGGCCTATATGGTTACTTACACCTACATGATGTAATGTCCTAAATATTTAAGACAATCAGGTACCTAATATCTATCATGCGGGATACCTACGAGTACTTGTAGCAAGAGTGCCGAAAATAATGTAGGTCCTAGCATAGTAATCATATGAGGAAACTATAATAATGTTGACTGTTATTAGTGGATAACCCATTGCTTGTTCAGAGGTCGTAAATTGTCGAGTACCTATTTTGTAAAATTTCAATTTTGAAAGCAAATAGATTCATGTAAATTTGTAAATAGATGTATGTTCCCGCGGTAATATTGATATTCCAACATTGCTACTAATGAGAAGGCCATGACATTAGTATCCTATAAACTTTGAAAATCTCAAGCTGTGTCTACCTACACATAGTCAGCGACGTCGAATGAAACCGTACACTGCTTCGACAACATAGATTCACTTCGTGGACCGACGGCATCGACTATGTGTAGACACATTTGATCTTGTTCTTCCGATTCCATTATTTTAATTTGAATAATTGAACACCAATCGGGTTAGTCCGTGCACAGTTTGGATGGAGCATTATGATGGATCTAATGTGTATCAATAGTTCACACATATGAAAATCAGTGCTTATCATAATTATATCGGTCACCTGTTAAGTCCCTGATTATTCACTGTTATATGCATCGGAGCTTCTCCAAAACAGAATAAAGTTACGTTTTGCTCGGGATGATTGTCCAACAAAAATCGTCAACGCAAAAATGGTATCGGGGAAATACATACTAGTAGTACTCAAACTTATGATCGGTCAACGATTTTCCTTGGGTCATCATCGGTACAGTCGTCCCGAACGAAGAAAACCCACCTTAACAAACAATATAGGATTGCCATAAAACTCTCACATAATGTTGAGGATGAAAGTCCATTTCTCGACTGGGATTGAAGCCACGCTCTCCTGATTACCAGGCGAGCGGACCAATACACTACCAATATATTTTTTTCTAATTTTCTTTACATATTTTGTCAATTTGGCTCTTTTCCTTGTAACTGAAGAGTATTTAATTTGTTCTTATTGCGAACGGGTTCCAATATTATGTTAAATACTTTATTGTTCCCAATCAGAGACAATAAAAATTTAATTTACTTGCCTATATGCATATTTAATTAATACTCCAGACAACGCCATGCAGACACCTACTACCAAGTAGTCTCTTAATAGGTTGAGTGAGTACCTCAAATCCTAAGCAATTAATTTTTGTTCTGGTTCCACGTATAATTCGCATGTGTACGCATAGGTTATTGAGTTTGATTGTTTTAGAATTGGTAATTGGTTACCAAACCGATCCAAATATTGGTACCAAGTACTTGATAACGGGTTCATGTCTGGTGAATTATTCAAGAATATTGATGTTTGGTACTTGATGGTCTTGTAAGTGGATTAAATGTAGATTTGCGACGAAGCAAGAGTAAATCCAGTCAACAACAATAGAATTGGCCCACAAGATGATTTGATGCAGATATTGAAGGATCTAACTTGGAGTTTTATCATACAAATTAAAAATGCATTATAGTTCCGATAGTCATAAAAGAGTTGCCATTGGAGGCTATTCCAGAAATTTTGCAATTTTCTACCTAATTAAATCTCAATTGTCCAGCTTAATAGGCCTGTTTTCTTGGGAATTATAGCAGAATATGACTACCTATCTATGGAAGAATTCCCAATATTCCCTATAGTTAAGTAATCAGATCGATACAGAGAAATAAAATAAAGACTTTGTTTATCGATTCAATGACAATAAATATACATGTTTTATTTCGAAAACTGTACATTTTTTTCATTATAAAAAGATCATGCGAAAATAATAAATAAATATCTATACATTAATAAAATATATTTACAGTGATAAAAAATATCTATTAGTTCAAGAATAAATAAATAAAATTAATTAATTCTTGTACGGACAACCTACGTGTTGAAGAAAAGAGATTTTTTGATATGGCTTTTAGAAACTTATACATAAAGGTAAGTATTTCGAATAACCGAAATATGATTATTATTAGGTAAGAAACTTTAACCCAACAACCAGATCTACTGGATGTTGTCGACAAAGTATAAGACTAGATGTAAAATATTGGTGTTCTGGGATATGACAATGTAGCCCGCTCAAATTATTGGTTGATAAAATCGGAATGAAATGGAGAAGTTTATAAAGGACCCATTTACCTAAAATGTGTCAGGTGGTGTATAAGGACCAAGACCATCTTACTAAGTACATCGATTTATTGGCGAAATGCGAAGCTGCTTTCTAGTTCAATCGAAAGGAAATTCCATGTCAAACTCAACCAATATTGACGGTGTTCAATGTCGAAACCCAAAACCAATATTACAACTTCAATTTGAGAAGCAAGATATCTAACACTGTAAACAAGAGAGCGAAGAAAATCTGAAAATAGTAGAAAAAAATCATGAAAAGACAAAGGGGTAACACAACAGTGTCAACTCATCACAATCGAAATGGTAACTTTATGGCAAACAAAATTCATCTGAGCAAAAACGTCAACTTGGCAATGTCGAAACCCAAAACCAATATTACAACTTCAATTTGAGAAGCAAGATATCTAACACTGTAAACAAGAGAGCGAAGAAAATCTGAACATAGTAGAAAAAAATCATGAAAAGACAAAGGGGTAACATAAAATTGTCAACTCATCACAATCGAAATGGTAACTTTATGGCAAACAAAATTCATCTGAGCAAAAACGTCAACTTGGGCGCAGGGTTTCTAGTACCCACTGCCTCGGCTGCCTGATGGTCTTCCTGATGGATATCCACCACTGCTTGATCCAGAATATCCACCGGCGCCGCCTCTACCACCTTGGCTGCCGCCGTAGCCTCCTTGACCGCCTTGGGAGCCGCCATAACCACCCTGACTGCCGCCATAACCACCCTGACTGCCGCCGAAACCTCCCTGGCTTCCACCGTAACCACCTTGTCCTCCAAAACCTCCCTGGGATCCACCTTGGCTGCCTCCATAACCGCCTTGGCTACCTCCATAGCCGCCTTGTCCTCCGAAACCTCCTCCTTGGCTTTCCTGGTAGGTCACCTTGGGTTTGTAGCCCTCGCTGTCAGCCTCGTACTCCACAATTTGGGTTCTGCCATCGGGCAAGAGGACGTGGTACTGTCCTACGGCTTGGTCTCCCTGTCTGGACTCCTTGTGACCGAACATGGCACCGGATTCTGGGGCGTTCACCTCGTAGGAGAATTCGTAGTTGGCGGGCTCCTGTGGAAAGATTGGTCAAAACGAGTTCAGCTTTTGAAAACTAAACTTTTGAAGTTTCCTGTTTGTCTAAGAAGGTCATTCCTTGTTGCCAATTCTAAAATATTGAACTAATGCGAAAATTCCATTTTGCAAAGTTATTTAACAACTAGATTAACAGTTTTATATACTTACAGATTGACCATCATCTTCGCCATAGCCTCCAGCACCACCTCCGTAACCTCCAGCTCCACCGCTTGAACCTCCGTAACCTCCAGCACCACCGCTTGATCCTCCATAACCTCCAGCTCCACCACTTGAACCTCCGTAACCTCCAGCACTGGCGCCTCCAAAACCTCCCGAGCTACCTCCGTAACCTCCGGCACTAGCACCTCCAAAACCTCCGCTTGAGTACCCACCGCTTCCTCTTCCACCGCTCGATGGAGCACCGTATTGAGACGAAAGACCTCCTGGAAATAGTTGGAAAGTCTGGATTGAACACTCTGTTCGCCAAGAGAACACTTGACTTGGCAAGAGCGATTTATTCCTAGAAATTCTTGGATTTGTTCCCTTTGATTTTCGTTCCCTTTAATTTTCGTCAGATAAATCTATTGAAGGTAGAGATTTCTGCAAAGATAGATTTTTAAGGAAATCCTTGCAATGGTCCTTTATACTCGTAAAGCTGCGTAACATGATACGATATTTTTTTACGATCAGAGTGTATGATAAATCGGTCTTGTGAACATGAAACTGTAAAATATCTGTACTCCGTGTACCGCGCAAAACTGTGCGATATGTCGTTTGATCTGATCGCAAGAAAAATCGTAACTTGTACCAAGACTACCAGGTGTTTCTGCAACCTCTTTAGCTTTGTGAAAATTTTGGGATCTGCAATTTGCCCTTTATGTTTGTCTAAAAGATGTCCAGTCTTTTTAAGAAAGGCTCAAATTTGGTTGTTTTCGCGCCGTTTGTTAATACCGCCTACTGTCTGGATCTGGAAACATGCAGTTCAAAGAGAGCATGCGATTCAAAGCGTTCTGTCTAACCTGCCGATG
>NW_007381421.1:9480-17753 GCF_000475195.1 Diaphorina citri | reverse complement strand
GAGGACGAATGGGATAAGCTGGCAACCTGGGCCATCGAGTCTAACGTGTACTCGAATAATATACGCTGGCTAATACAAATCCCCCGGCTGTACGATATATTCAAGAGTAACAAACTCATAAATAACTTCCAGGAGATATTGCAGAATATATTTAAACCCCTGTTTGAGGTAGGTATCACCGTATCAATGTGTAGGCGAGACGTTACTAATCCCAATTGAGTTTTTTGAATTTCCATTTTGACGAAATTTCATTTTATCCTGTGGCGGAAGAATATCTAGAGATTTGCTGTGCTGTACAAATAAAACTGCCATGGCAGTTTATTTCTTTTTTCTAGTAGTGTACCTACTCGATTATCGCTTTTTTTATGAAAATAAATTAAATTGATCTCATCTAGAAGTGGGTTAGAATTTGTATACGTGAGTCAGTCAGTCAGTCAGTTACACAAGGGGCTGTATATATTTTAGATGACATATGCTTATGATTTTTTTTTTTGAAGAGTGTGGATAGAGGGAACTGCAACTGCTAAGGTCTTATCGTCCCGAACTGGAATAGAGAAGGAAGACAGGATAGGAGAAAGCCAGCCGTTCCGAGAACGAACGACATGTTTATGATCTACAGACAACACCTTTCATAAGGCTGCTTCTCTGTAATCCAAAAGGATGCCATTTGAGACCATTGAAGTTGGTTGGCTCAAATTTGCACTTGTCTCAAAATTACCCTAACCCACCCTATAGTAATTATTATAATTTTTATTTACCTGATTAAGTTCGAAAGGAAAAACTTGTCTTCTAGAGATTCAGTTGCTGGTGTTTTTCCAACCAGCCTACACGCGTTGTCTTGTCTTTTTGAATTAAAGCTTGTGCGAAATTAAAGTCTTGAATTTAAAGCTTGTGCGAAATTAAAGTCTTGAATTTAAAGCTTGTGCGAAATTAAAGTATTGAAATTAAAGCTTGTGCGAAATTGAAGTCTTGAAATTAAAGCTTATGCGAAATTAAATTTGAAGCTAGAGTGAATTAAATTTCTATTGAAATTATTGAAGCTTGAGCAAAATTAAAGTTGTCTTGTTGAAACTTCTAGAGATTCAGTTGCTGGTGTTTTTCCAACCAGCCTGCACGCATTATCTTCTCTTTTTGAATTAAAGCTTGTGCGAAATTAAAGTCTTGAAATTAAAGCTTGTGCGAAATTGAAGTCTTGAAATTAAAGCTTGTGCGAAATTAAATTTGAAGCTAGAGTGAATTAAATTTCTATTGAAATTGAAGCTTGAGCAAAATTAAAGTTGTCTTGTTGAATTAAAGCTTGTGCTAAATTAAATTTGAATTGAAATTGAAGCTTGAGGGAAATTAAAGTTGAATTCAAATTGAAGTCTTGTGCGAAATTTAAGTTGAATTGAATTTGATGCTTGAGGGAAATTAATGTTGAATTGAAATTGAAGTTTTGTGCGAAATTAAAGTTGAATTCTTGTTGAATTAAAGCTTGTGCTAAATTAAATTTGAATTGAAATTGAAGCTTGAGGGAAATTAAAGTTGAATTCAATTTGAAGTTTTGTGTGAAATTAAAGTTGAATTCAAATTGAAGTCTTGTGCGAAATTTAAGTTGAATTGAATTTGAAGCTTGAGGGAAATTAATGTTGAATTGAAATTAAATTGAAATTAAGTTTTGTGTGAAATTAAAGTTGAATTCAAATTGAAGTCTTGTGCGAAATTTAAGTTGAATTGAATTTGAAGCTTGATGGAAATTAATGTTGAATTGAAATTGAAGTTTTGTGCGAAATTAAAGTTGAATTGAAATTGAAGCGCGAAATTAATGTTGAATCGAAATTGAAGCTTGAGCTTGTGCGTTTTTTGAATTCTTAGAAGGTTTATCTCCAAAATCTCTAAATTTGCAGACTTTGGCGAGCGCTCAATTTTATGTAATTCCTATATCCTATCAAAATCACAAATACGTCATTGTATAATTTAACATAACACATGTTTGTGTGCTGTCGTCAATACCAATGTATAAGATAAGATATAGGATTTTTTTGTTTTGTTTTGAAAATTATATAACATTACTTAAATTATTCAATTCTCCAACTGTATGTATTATATACCATTCCTGCTCCGTCCTCACACTCAATTTAAAGTTGAATTGAAATTGAAGCGCGAAATTAATGTTGAATCGAAATTGAAGCTTGAGCTTGTGCGTTTTTTGAATTCTTAGAAGGTCTATCTCCAAAATCTCTAAATTTGCTATACTTAGTGACTTTGTGTTTTTTTAAAGCTCATTTTATTTATTCATTGAATTAATTTGAATTAAAATCTTCATCATTTAAGTTCTGTTATTTTCGTCTAAAATTCAGGAATAGTGTTTTTCTAATATCAGTAGTGCCCGGAAATGACTTGGGAGTCCCGTTTTCCTAGCAGAAGGCTACTAACATTGTTGTCAAATTCTCTAATAAATATTGAAAAAATTCCATTCCTCAGCTAGGGTTGAACCCGCGCCCTCTGGTTTACTAGGCAAAGTGCGTAACCACTAAACACGCCTCGCAAAACTTGTTGTATTATGTATTGAATTTTGCCAATTTTCATGAAAATCCGAGATACCGTTCTATAGAGTTATTGCGGAATAAACAAACTTTACAGAGAATCTAGAGGAAAAATAGCCAAGTTGAAATTTTAAAACTTGGTTCCTAAATGGAAATAACATGCAAAATGCCATCTCACATGAATCCATGAAAGTGATGTTCTTGATGTTCTGCAGTATTTCCTATGCAGTCGTGTTGGGTAGTTTGTGTGCTGTTTGTAACTATGTCACGTTATGGGCGATGCACTTTCATTAAAAATTGGAAAATTATACAACAGGGAAACGGACACACTACGCCGCCGAGGATATCTGTCTCGGTGGCGTAGTGGTCAAGACGCTCGCCTGGTAAACAGGAGGGCGCGGGGTCGATCCCGGCTGGGGCTTGGAATTTTATCAGGACTCTGACGGAATTGAGGGAAAATTGGCACAAGCATAAGTACATAGCTAGTTTGATTAGTGTGTAGGTAGGTAACATTTGATGGGTATACCCCCTCTTTCTCCCTTCCCTTCTACTTTTTTTCTTCTTCGCTCTCTCCTCTAGTCCTTCTCTTTTTTCTTTACTTCCCCTACCTCTCCCCTTCTTTCATCCTCCCCCCTTAGCATAAGTACATAGCTAGTTTGATTAGTGTGTAGGTAGGTAACATTTGATGGGTATACCCCCTCTTTCTCCCTTCCCTTCTACTTTTCTTCTTCTTCGCTCTCTCCTCTTGTCCTTCTCTTTTTTCTTTACTTCCCCTACCTCTCCCCTTCTTTCATCCTCCCCCCCCCTCTCTCTTTCCTTCTCTTTCTCTCACTCCCCTGATAGCTAACTAAAGGAGAAAGAGAGGCGTTTTGTAACTACCCTTTCCATGTCTACAAATTACCCGTCTCTCTTGCTCCAGTATTGTAGATAATGAGGGATAGAGAAGGAGTGAATCCACCCTTGTGGGTCTTCCTGAATGAGAGAGACAGAGAGAACTGCATAACAAGTTACATATTAAAGGTAAAATAATACCTTACCTTGCTATGTTCAGTTCATTGCGAGGTTTTGGCCTGATTTTCCGCCCAATATCTTCGTAAAAAACTCAACTGTGAACAATTTTAACTCAATTGTGAACACTTTTAACAAAAAAAAAACTCAACTGTGAACACTTTTAGTATCGATTTTATTACAACCAACTCTTTTTTTTACACCTGAAGTTTGGGATGACAAGTTACATATTAGAGGTAAAATAATAGCTTACCTTGCTATGTTCAGTTCATTGCGGGGTTTTGGCCTGATTTTCCGTCCAATATCTTCGTAAAAAACTCAACTGTGAACAATTTTAACTCAATTGTGAACACTTTTAACAAAAAAAAACTCAACTGTGAACACTTTTAGTATCGATTTTATTAGAACCAACTCTTTTTTTTTACACCTGAAGTTTGGGATTTCCCCCAAAATGTGAAAGTTTCGGATCGTAATTCGTGGCGTGAATAAAAAGTAAAACCATGTTTGGATTTATCGAGGAGTACGATAGAAATTTGCGGAGTTTCGCGCAGGGAATAAGGTAAACCAGACCAGACTTGTCATATTCCTCTGCTCTGACGAAACCTTGTGTGTTTCGGCAATTCAATTACTAAAGCCAGAATTCAGTAGTTCGCTCTGGAGCACTGAAGTTAATTTTGGATTTATCGAGGAGTACGATAGAAATTTGCGGAGTTTCGCGCAGGGAATAAGGTAAACCAGACTTGTCATATTCCTCTGCTCTGACGAAACCTAGTGTGTTTCGGCAATTCAATTACTAAAGCCAGGATTCAATAGTTCGCTCTGGAGCACTGAAGTTAAGCAACGTTACCGTTCCCGATAGATGACCATCTGGGCAACGAACTAAACAAATTTTGGTTCAGTAAATTTCTCCGGACATCCAAAGGGGCAATTGCTCTAGCATGAGCACGTAGCCTGATAGCTAACTAAAGGAGAAAGAGAGGCGTTTTGTAACTACCCTTTCCATGTCTACAAATTACCCGTCTCTCTTGCTCCAGTATTTGTAGATAATGATTAATGAGGGATAGAGAAGGAGTGAATCCACCCTTGTGGGTCTTCCTGAATGAGAGAGACAGAGAGAATAACAAGTTACATATTACTTAGAGGTAAAATAATAGCTTACCTTGCTATGTTTAGTTCATTGCGGGGTTTTGGCCTGATTTTCCGTCCAATATCTTCGCAAAATATCTAAATTTGTGTTGAACTGAATGTTGGCTTGTGGGCAAGTGTAGATAAAAAACGTACAAAAATTGGCGGAGGTGAAATTAAAGACCCGAGGGTATTCTAGTGGTATTGTCATTCTAGAATTCACGGGCCAGTCGATAGTGGTGTGGCCTAGCCCCAAGTTTTTCACGTTAAATAATCGAAACTAACCAAAAATCAACCCAGTCCGTTCGATTCTTGATCCGATTACCTCGTTCACGCATCACAAATTCACGGGCCAGTCGATAGTGGTGTGGCCTAGCCCCAAGTTTTTCACGTTAAATAATCGAAACTAACCAAAAATGAACCCAGTCCTGTCGATTCTTGATCCGATTACCTCGTTCACGCATTACGAGTCTTTTTTCGGACTTCTGAAAAAGAGAAAATCAAAGTCCACTTATGACATATGGTCTTACCGTACTAAAACGCACGATTCTGTGGGTTTGTCACTCATGTGATACTCACAAGTCTTTTTTCGGACTTCTGAAAAAGAGAAAATCAAAGTCCACTTATGACATATGGTCTTACCGTACTAAAACGCACGATTCTGTGGGTTTGTGACTCATGTCGTACTAAACATCTAGACTGTTTTGTGATTATGTGCAAGCCGTACTAAAACACATCCTTTCGTCTCATTTCGTTAAAGGAGAGCACGACTTACTTAACAAACACTTTGGAGTGAGTTTCAGAAAGTAATTGAGATTGTAATAGATGATGCATTTAACCCAGGTGTTGATGAGCAACACTTAAAAATATAATAGAATATAAATAGACAGAGTGTAATAGAAGAAAGATTCAATAATGACCAAGGGTTTTTTTGGTCGTAAGACAACATAGGCCCTTTTATTCGGGATACCTTGGTCGATAATTGATAATTATTTTGTTAACAAAATATGATCAACTGTGAGATCTGACGTATTGCAATGAATATGATGAGACTTTTACTTGAGGTAACCTTGTGACGATGATCAATGATTTGGAGGATTACATCCATACTCATTTGTTGAAAAATTGGATATTACAACAGGACTTTTCCTCACTAAAATATCCATCAGTTGTCGTTGCTTCTGAACAATTACCACAATGGCAACCATCTAAAAAGAAATTATCCCTACACATCTTTTTGAAATTTAAATATTTTACCTTATTTTTTAACAATTATATAAGTTAGTATACAATAATTATAGATCCTCCCTAAGACTACAGAACTTTCTTTTGTGTCCCCCCTTTGAATATTTAGGTGCCGTCCGTGCCAAGATTCGTCAAAGGTCGTATGACTTCGACATTTCTCGGCCCAGTGTGACGGATAGCATACTCGATTCTGAACTCTACGATATTTTCGGCTACACGGAGCGAGGTAACCTGAACGCACCGCATCTCCCCTATGCCCAGAATTTGAAGGATTTATTTTCCCTTTCTAGAGTGGCGATTTTTGTCTGAACGCACCCCCGACTCTTTGTTTTTCCTGCCAGTCCTTCCCCCCCAGGTTGATTTTTTGATGCATTTTTAAGACAGAAAAAAATATTTTCTCTATTTGGAAGTTCAAACATTCATTTACGACTACAAGTGAAATCAGGATTTAATCTGCCATCGCTAGGTAGGAGCACATAATTATTGACGTATCCGAACCAAATGCTAATGACGGCAAGATTTCTGCGTGAGATGGACAATGTGGCGTCTCTTCCTCACAGCACCAAGATAGTTCATGAGGATAAGAAAACCATAGCGGGTAAGATCTAGCCCGGAGATAGCACGCTTTGCCCTTATTCCCCCCCACACACAACTAAAAATCTTTGTGTGGATTTCACCAATATTTTTTCAGTCGTTAGAAGGCCTGTTAAGCTAATAGCCTGTTAAGTTCCATTTGATTTGTATGGGCTTAACAGGGTTGTTAAATGATAGAGAGGCTGAAAAGAAGGTTGGCGAAACCCTAAAACCCTATCATAAAGAGAAAGAAATCTTGGCTGCAATAGGAACCAATGGATTTCTAAATGCCTTTTTTGGCGGAAATATGGGGAAGTTTATACGAGATTTGAAAGCCCTTGAAAAATTGGGTTGTAGAAGAATGTTTACCTTCTCTTCATTTAAGAATACGCTTCTTTTTTTTCCACTTCCTCTTCCTCCACTTTGTCGTCTGTAAAATCACCGCCCTGATGAGACTGATAAGTCCCTTGTTATGTTTTTATAATTACCTACACAAATAGACCTGCCATTCAGATTAACTCCCACAGCCTCTGTGTCTTGTCCACGTCTTATGATTTGTTCCCCTCGTTCTAAATCCGTTACCTCTCTCCATCTCGTCAGATACGGATAAACACTTCAAGCCTAGTGATAACGATAGCAGTACAGATCAGGTCGCTCCCTTGTGGCAATACAAAACCATCAGCGATCTATCCAACCAGAAGAGCGTGAGCGATCACGATAGAAATGAAAAGAACCCGAGCCAAGCTCGACTTGTAAAACACACATTTGTCCGCACGTCTTCTGAGAAGCGAGGTAGTTGGAGGAAGTATGAAACGTTTGCTCACACTGCCCTTGCCAAGTTGGAAGAGGAGCAGACAGGCAATGCAATAGTACGTAGCGCTCCAAGTGGACAAACGAATGAAACTCACGCACCTAGCGGAGAAACAAGGAACTACAGGCGTGGTGACCAAAGAAAAGATGCGAACGCCCCTAACGTTGAAACTGGGAATGATGCGAACGTCCCAAGTGGACAAAACAAGAATGCCCCTAGCGGACGAACGAACACCGACACTGACGCCCCTGGCGGACAAGTAAAGACCGATTCGTTTTTGATAGCATTGGCCAAACGTTGTATGTGGAAGGAATGTGATCTGAGTGGTTGTCAAGGTAACGAATTAGCGGCCATATATCAGCTATCAGCATGGTACTGTAGGCAGGTAGATCCAAAGGAACAATGGAAAAGAGCTTTAGCTCAGAGCTTGGGCAAATTCTCGACAGGCTCTTAGAAGGCACACCACTTTGAATAATTATTTTCTATTTTCCACACTTGCGATGACCCCTTTCAATCGTTTACTTTCCACTGCCCTGTATTGTTGGCAGTTTGCAACGATTCTGCCCCATGGCCTCATTTTCTATTTGCCTCTATTTTCCACACTTGCGATGACCCCTTTCAATCGTTTACTATCCACTGCCCTGTATTGTTGGCAGTTTGCAATGATTCTGCCCCATGGCCTATAGTTTTCACTCACAGTATATAAGTCTTGTTACACTTTAGATAGTGCTGCTACCTTCACAACTAACATACCCGTATGATTTCAGCTGGTAATATTCAACTCAGGACTGGGGTTGGGTTACAGTTGCACATATGCACCGCCTCTGTGCCATGATAGCTGATGGACCTCTGTGAGTACTCTGAACATACTTGGACTTTTGGATAAGGGGGATTTTTTTTTAAAGAGGTTTGACAGAGGGAACTGTAACTGCTAAGGTCTTATCGTCCCGAAATCGAAGAGAAGGAAGACAGGATAGGAGAAAGCC
>NW_007381421.1:9094-9373 GCF_000475195.1 Diaphorina citri | reverse complement strand
GGCTAAGTGAGTATTTTGAATTTACTTGGACTTGTGGATGGGGGGGGGGGGGGGGTGTTTTAAGACTTTTAAGACGTGGATTTCCAACTGAAACATCTGCTAATTTAGACTCGTGTGGTCTGTGTCGTAGCGTGCCCATCCCTTAGTCTGCCTCTCATCAGATGGGCGAGAAGTTAGGTGCTGGGTCGCCACGAGAACACCAGAAAGTAACCCGTTGAAATGTTTGCAATCAAAATACGAGTACAAATTTTCGTCGATTAAAAAAAAAAAAAAAAAACA
>NW_007381421.1:2133-7624 GCF_000475195.1 Diaphorina citri | reverse complement strand
GTAGAATAGAATAGAATATACCTTGTTTATCCTGCCAGAATGAGACTGAAAAGTCCCTTTACTCCCGCAGTCTAAACAAGGTCTTATATATTTCACAGGTAAAGTTTATACGTATTATGTAAACAGATATTTATTCCTTCATTCATTATGGTTTTCGCAGGAAGTTGCCGCAGATCTCGAGGAAAGTAAATACCAGAACGCGGAGCTGCGACTTTCCATCTACGGCAAATCGGAGGACGAATGGGATAAGCTGGCAACCTGGGCCATCGAGTCTAACGTGTACTCGAATAATATACGCTGGCTAATACAAATCCCCAGACTATACGATATATTCAAGAGTAATAAACTCATCAATAACTTCCAGGAGATATTGCAGAATATATTCAAACCCCTGTTTGAGGTAGGTATCAATGTGTAGGCGAGACGTTACTAATCCCAATTGAGTTTTTTGAATTCCCATTTTGACGAAATTTCATTTTATCCTGTGGCGGAAGAATATCTAGAGATTTGCTGTGCTGTACAAATAAAACTGGCATGGCAGTTTATTTCTTTTTTCTAGTAGTGTACCTACTCGATTATCGCTTTTTTTATGAAAATAAATTAAATTGATCTCTAGTTTTCTCACTTTTACGCATTTAGTTCACATTTTTTTTTAAATCTTATTTAGTCTATAGTTTACACTTTTTCTCACCAATTTCCATTTGGTATCCCCCCCCAGGTAACGAATGACTCCAGCTCACATCCGCACCTCCACAAATTCCTCCAGTATGTGATCGGGTTCGATTCGGTGGACGACGAAAGCAAACCGGAGAACCCCTTGTTTGACGCAGACGTCCTGACGCCCCCCCAGTGGAACCTCGAGGAGAACCCCTGCTACGCGTACTACCAATACTACACCTACGCCAATCTGACCGTACTCAACCACTTCCGACGCGCGCGCGACCTCAATACGTTCGTTCTGAGACCGCATTGCGGGGAGGCGGGTCCCATACAGCATCTGGTGTGCGGGTTCATGATGGCGGAGAACATATCGCACGGGCTGCTCCTGCGGAAGGCGCCTGTGTTGCAGTACTTATACTACTTGGCTCAGATAGGTACCATACAGCATCTGGTGTGCGGGTTCATGATGGCGGAGAACATATCGCACGGGCTGCTCCTGCGGAAGGCGCCTGTGTTGCAGTACTTGTACTACTTGGCTCAGATAGGTAAGTTATAACGAGGCGGGTCCCATACAGCATCTGGTGTGCGGGTTCATGATGGCGGAGAACATATCGCACGGGCTGCTCCTGCGGAAGGCGCCTGTGTTACAGTACTTGTACTACTTGGCTCAGATAGGTAAGTTAAAACGAGTAATGATAAATATCATTTGCTTGCCTAGTTTGCTTGGTCTGCCTTGTAAGCGCTAGGCCGCGGGTTCGATTCCCACCCGGGGCGTATTTTAATATGAACGGATAATGTTCGTACTCTGAACGGCTAGCTTTTTTCCCATCCCGTCTTTCTCTCTGATCGATTTGCTGGAGAACAATTTCAAGTTTGCAAAGAAGGAATTGAATTTTTGAATAAGCGCTAGGCCGCGGGTTCGATTCCCACCCGGGGCGTATTTTAATATGAACGGATAATGTTCGTACTCTGAACGGCTAGCTTTTTTTCCCATCCCGTCTTTCTCTCTGATCGATTTGCTGGAGAACAATTTCAAGTTTGCAAAGAAGGAATTGAATTTTTGAAGAAAGTTGGCATTATGTTGGTTGAAAAGACAAGAAATTGGAAGGCGAGAATACCTTGTAAAAGGTTTACCAAATCCTACACAAAAACATACCGTTATCAAAGGGACAGAGGGTCTTTTCTTACTATCACAGAACACGTAGGTATGTTTCTAATTTAATTGATTCATGTCGTAGAATTCTAGATTGTTCGACTTTTAATTAATTACTTTGTGTTTTCCCCTCAGGAATCGCCATGTCTCCGCTAAGTAACAATTCTCTATTCCTCAACTATCACAGAAATCCTCTACCGGAGTATTTAGCACGAGGTCTAGTGGTCAGTTTGTCCACAGATGACCCTCTCCAGTTCCACTTCACCAAGGTAAGTCTCTTAACCTGAAGTGCTGGGGGATTGGAAGGCGAGAATACCTTGTAAAAGGTTTACCAAATCCTACACAAAAACATACCGTTAT
This sequence comes from Diaphorina citri, assembly GCF_000475195.1. Taxonomy (NCBI): domain Eukaryota; kingdom Metazoa; phylum Arthropoda; class Insecta; order Hemiptera; family Psyllidae; genus Diaphorina; species Diaphorina citri. The sequence goes on along the minus strand of NW_007381421.1, from coordinate 5,451 downwards.
CAAAGGGACAGAGGGTCTTTTCTTACCATCACAGAACACGTAGATATGTTTCTAATTTAATTGATTCATGTCGTAGAATTCTAGATTGTTTGACTTTTAATTAATTACTTTGTGTTTTCCCCTCAGGAATCGCCATGTCTCCGTTAAGTAACAACTCTCTATTCCTCAACTATCACAGAAATCCTCTACCGGAATATTTAGCACGAGGTCTAGTGGTCAGTTTGTCCACAGATGACCCTCTCCAGTTCCACTTCACCAAGGTAAGTTTCTTAACCTAAAGTGCTGGGGGTTCGAATCTCTACGGATTTTTTTTTCTTCAAATTATTCACTTGATCTTAAGGGTTACAAATTATTCTTAAAAAAAAGAAGATATTTGCAACCAAGGGCCGTCCCCTGTGGTTCAAATCTCAACAGCGAAATAAAATTAATCGAGTCAGAGGATTTTCACCTGTAAAATTAAAACTTAAACGAATTAAGTCCTCTTTATTTTTATTCTTTCCTTTATTTAAAGTGTTTTAACTGTACGGACAGAAGGTCGTTCGCGCCCTCTTTATTAAAACTATTTACAGTCTTTTAAATTAATGAATTCTTTATTATGGCTAAGGGTTTTCAAATAGGAAAACTACCAGCCTGAAATTCCCCTTGCTAAAGAAATAGCAAAGGTTGAGTGCGAAGGTCATTCGTTCGTAGAATTTTGTAGCTCAAAAGCAATCACCCTAGGGCTGATTGAGAGGCTGGCGAAAAACGCCGACCCCGTCTGCACACGGGAAAAGGCGAAGAAGAAGAAGAAGAAGAAGAATAATAATAATTAATGGTTTATGATTTATTTCCTGAAAATTATTATTATTATTTTTAGTATAAACAGTGCTTTATTTTATTTTGAACAGTAGGAACAATATTACGATAAAATTATGTACTTGAAAATTATAATTTTTCTGTTCTATCTCTCCCTACGCAGGAACCTCTGATGGAGGAGTACAGCATTGCGGCGCAAGTATGGAAGCTGAGTTCCTGTGATATGTGTGAACTGGCTAGGAATAGTGTTCTAATGAGTGGATTTCCTCATGGAGTGAGTATAACATTTGACTTTTTTTTATCGAGGTTTAAGGTCAATGAATGACTAATTAATTGCTCGCCTGCCTTATAAGTGCTAGGTTGCAGGTTCGATTCCTGCCTGGGGCGGATTTCACTGTAAATAGATAAGGTTCGTTCTCGGAACGGCTGGCTTTCTCCTATCCTGATTTCATTCTCTCTTTGCTTTCGGGACGATAAGACCTCTTCAAAAAATTTGATCGAGGTTATTCGTGGCAATATTAAACTGTTAGTATATTTGAACAACTTGTTCTAAGCTGACAGTCTAAACAAAGCACTACTTATATTTACACACTATTTCAGATGAAGCAGTATTGGCTGGGTCCAAACTACACCAAGGAAGGTGTAGCGGGCAACGACATCACACGAACCAATGTGCCAGACATTCGAGTTGCATTCCGATCCGAAACCATGATAGAAGAATTGAGCAACATATTCCGTGTGTTCAAGGGAAATGTGGACTGGAAAGTGTAATTAATAAATAATACGAGTAGACTCTTCAGTGGAAGGTGACCACTAGGTCAGGTTAACGACGCGGGCGTTCTATACCACCTAACCCTTAGAGCTCCATTATTATGTGGTGCCCCATTCTCAAATAATGCATATAGACTATTATGAGTTCTTATTCTCTATAGCTCCTTCTTCGTCTAACAGTTTCTTTGTGGTGACTTTCACCCGACATGGTGTGTTACCTGTATTTCTAAGGTAGAATTTTGTGAATTTATCACCCTTTTCGGATAGATTTTGGGAACGTACTGTATTACCTCTCTCCTTTCTAATACAAACCCAGTTTCCAATACAACGTCCGCCAGCACATCTTTCGTCTTTCTAAAAGTTTAACAGATAAACATTATACTGAAGATCTCAGCTATACCCATTAGAAACTCGCACAAAAATAAATCTGTCCTATTGCCTATCGCATAAGAGCTTGAATTCATGAATTTCTATTTTACGTTCTGTACTCAATGTGTTGTGAAAATCTGATATTTTTTTCATACGTCAGTTCTCTACTTCCCGGTCTGGTTACCCACGGTGTCAGGTAATGTATTCGTTCACAGACTACCAACCCATTGCTTCTTTTTGTATCTTATATCTCTCGGATACTTTAACCCTTCCGAACGTAGCCCTAAACAAAATATGTTTCTACAGGTCGTATCACTTTCTTCAGATTTATTATTAAAGGTTAGATCGAATAGGAAGAATCATAAACAAAATATCGTCCTACATCTGTGTCTATGCTACACCTCTTTATGGTAGCTGATTGAAATCTTGCTCTCATGGATGCTGCACCGGTCTTTCCAAAGGACGGTATTCTATCACGCTTGCTTCCGTGGTACATCGAGATGTTCATCTTACACTCCTTGGCCAGTAACCGGACCTTGTCGGGTATGCAGTCTTCGAAACTCCTTTTTCGCCCGGCTTAGACGTTAATACGTAAATGGTGTCTTTACGCGCTAAGTGATCTGTGACGGTTGTCGTTTATTAACTCCCCCCCTTAGTGCGCGCTCTGCTCGGCTTTTTCCGGGTGCGCATGTCGGCTCTAGCTTGGCTCTTAGCCGCATCCCTCCATCCTCCCGCCCCGCGGACGGGAAACGAACTCGCAACCTGGCGCTTCACGCACGGCAGACGGCCTAAAAAACCGCCTGCCCCGCGCCACCCTACACGGGCGCGCGCCTACCGTTTCCGACTGGACCTGCCCACCGAATCTGTTACGCGTGTTGCATGTCTCACATCGGTCTTCCAAGGCAGTAACCAAACGTGTGGCCACTAGCTATTGCATTTTTGGACCGTACTTTCAGGCCTTATTTACACACTCTTTTTTCGCGGGAATTTTTCAAACTCCAAATTTCTTATGATTTCTCGAGGCCTCAGCTTGATCAAGCAGTGGTCAAAGTTTTTGGCGGTTTTGTCCAGGTTTTCCTGATTACTTTTTCTTTCAATAGTTGGGTGTAATATTTAGTTGCGTTTTAGTAGGAGTACCATTTAGCGGTTGATGTGACGACCGAAGAATTCCTCGTTTGCCTTCTAACTGCTAAATTATGGGCTAGTACACTTACTTCCACATTAACAAGATCTCCTTCTTCAATCCTTCTTTCCCCCAAAGCTCTCAATTTGGAATCCTGGGCGCTACTGGCCACTTGGTGAATTGGTCCCAGTTGCGATGAGATTTGTCTCCACTTGTAGCCCTTTCTCCCACTTGCATTTATTTGCTAAGGTATACGAGCT
>NW_007381421.1:0-681 GCF_000475195.1 Diaphorina citri | reverse complement strand
GAGAAGCGAAGGGTTGGAGGAAGTATGAAACGGTTTGCTCACATGCCCCTGGCCAGGTTGGGAAGAGGAGCAGACAGCAATATAGTACGTAGCCGTCCATGTGGGACAAACGAATGAAACTCACGCACCCTGCGGAAACAAGGAACTACAGGCGTGGTGACCAAAGAAAAGATGCGAACGCCCCTAACGTTGAAACTGGGAATGATGCGAACGTCCCAAGTGGACAAAACAAGAATGCCCCTAGCGGACGAACGAACACCGACACTGACGCCCCTGGCGGACAAGTAAAGACCGATTCGTTTTTGATAGCATTGGCCAAACGTTGTATGTGGAAGGAATGTGATCTAAGTGGTTGTCAAGGTAACGAATTAGCGGCCATATATCAGCATGGTACTGTAGGCAGGTAGATCCAAAGGAACAATGGAAAAGAGCTTTAGCTCAGAGCTTGGGCAAATTCTCGACAGGCTCTTAGAAGGCACACCACTTTGAATAATTATTTTCTATTTGCCTCTATTTTCCACACTTGCGATGACCCCTTTCAATCGTTTACTATCCACTGCCCTGTATTGTTGGCAGTTTGCAACGATTCTGCCCCATGGCCTCTAGTTTTCACTCACAGTATACAATAGACTATAAGTCTTGTTACACTTTAGATAGTGCTGCTACCTTCACAACTTAACA
>NW_007381420.1:7776-22410 GCF_000475195.1 Diaphorina citri | reverse complement strand
TTACAACAGAACACCCAAATAAGCACCATTCAATAGGATAAGGAAAGTCGTGTGATGTTCACACCAGATTTTTTTTAATTGACCTCATTTTGAATTCGAACGATCATTCTACCAGTAATGGTAGGTATATACTTATTAATGCAATTTTCCATCAGTTGAAGCTCGACTAAGGAAACAATATTAACAACTTACCGCTTTCCCCCACCAGGTTTCCTATAATCTCTTTATCAGAGGAGGATTGACAATGATATAGATGATTACAGCCCTTCTTTAATCCCTAGGCCCTAGGGAATCCCTTCCCAGTGATCAACATTGAATTAAGCTCATTAGGAGTTCAATCAATAACGCATCAGAGCTTTGGAATAAGTGATTAAGTACATAGAAGTTTCTATCACAATGTAATTTAATTGAATAATGGTTACTAATGATAGCATGCAAATATGTTAATACCTTTGTAGATACCTACTTCGTTGATAATCACAGAATATGCAAGCGGAAGGTACATATGTGTCATATAGACATATTTTGTCTAAACTGTAAAATGGCGAGATCTCTTTGCTCTACGATGTTGCCCGGGCCCCGCGGGGGGCTAATCCGGCCCTGCCCGTAGATTAAACTGAGTAGTTTTACCTTACCTTTTTAAGCCTTTAGCTTCATCCTTCAAGGCAAAGGTTCCCAATCTGTGGTACGCGTACCACTAGTCACTTTCAGGTTTTTTTTAATTGACCTCATTTTGAATTCTAACCATCATTATTGGAAGGTATAGGTACTTATTAATGCAATTTTCCATCAGTTGAAGCTCGACTAAGGAAACAATATTAACAACTTACCGCTTTCCCCCACCAGGTTTCCTATAATCTCTTTATCAGAGGAGGAATGACAATGATCTAGATGATTACAGCCCTTCTTTAATCCCTAGGGAATCCCCTCCCAGTGATCAACATTGAATTAAGCTCATTAGGAATTCAATCAATAACGCATTAGAGCTTTGGAATAAGTGATTAAGTACATAGAAGTTTCTATCACAATGTAATTTGATTGAATAATGGTTACTAATGATAGCATGCAATATGTTAATACCTTTGTAGATACCTACTTGTTCTTTTAAAATTGATTTTCATTACAGATAATCACGGACTAGTTAACTTTTTCTTTCAAGAGAAGGAGATAATCACAGAATATGCAAGCGGAAGGTACATATGTGTCATATAGACATATTTTGTCTAAACTGTAAAATGGCGAGATCTCTTTGCCCTACGATGTTACGAAATTTTACTACCTCAAGAAGAGGTATACGAGTATTGTGACTCCAAATGGTCACTCCAAATCATGCTTTCTTGTAAAAACTTTTTTATTGGACTGTCCAGGATTAGTTCATCTTCTCTGGGCAATCTTAACAGCTAAAGGAGAGAGGATAGGGTGAAATATCAGAAAGAAAAGGATAGAGCGTTGCAATGTAAGACTCTTTCGCATGTGATATGGATATGGCCATTGTGACCTGTGACATGTTAATGCCTCTTTGTCTCTGTTCAATGTTGTCATGTTTATTGTATACCGCGGTGTTTTGTGTCATTATTAATGTCATTTTTACTTCCAACATTCTATCTGCATTAGAAGTCACACTAGTAACTTTTCGAAATGGCATCATTCAACCGAGCTATTTAGTCAAATAAACATTACTTACTTGTTTCTGTTCACCTTTGAATGAAATTCTCAGCCTCATGCTTTCATTATTTGGAGACGTATGAATTCAAAATATAAATTCTAATTGAAAGTTTTTACTCTCTATGTTTTAGGACAAGTTGCTGACAACTTTAGAGAAGAATGAATCCGATACTCCTACTTCTCAAGATGATGAGGTGAGTTGAAATGAAACAAATTTGAGGGAACATGACTCATGATCTTAGAAATATCTTCCTACATAGAAACTTGATTACGTAGGTAGCTTGAAACAAGTCATCCTTAAAAGGCCCACTGTTAAAACTGACTACAAAAGCAACATACAGAACGAAGCACTTGGCAGTAAATTGAGTCCGGTATGAGTTTTAATTGAGGAAATATGAAAAATATAAAAAAAAAAAAATTCGCACCAAAAGTGGACAATTTTCCAAACAGTTTTTTAAAAAATAAATATCACACTTTCTGAGATAGTTAAAAAATGTTTTATCACCTCATAATAGAAAAAAGTCTAATAAAAGAAATTATGTAGCTAATTAAAGAAATCATGTGCCTTGAACTGATAGTTTTTAAACAGTTTAATCAGGTTCTGTGACAACGAAAGATAAATGTCAAGGAAATACCTACTCAACACAGACTGCAGAGATCTAAACTTGAAATAAGGTTGGATCACAGCAACGAACTCCAAAGTACAGCTACAGTTGATTGATAGGTCTCATTAAACTGAAATCGATGGATAGGTCCCCTACCTGAGGAACAATTATTAAGAAAATACATTGATAAATTATTGCTTTCAGTTTACTTGGGGGAAAATGCGGAAATTGTTCTTATAAGTTCTAGTGATATAATAAGTTTTTGGGTTTCTGCAAATTTGCAGATCCCCACGAACTCTGAAACCCTTGGTAAACTTCATCTTCACCTTCCGAGGACCAAGTCTGTACCAATAACCTTTTCAACAACACAGTTTGTCTCGTTGGAAATTTAAGACAATATTCCAATTTCGTAAATTGTTTTGGTCTCATCTTTTTTCTAGTCTTCAAAATTCAGTAGAATCTTGTGACCATATTTGTTACTATGAGAAGATCACTTACAATTTTAACCTTCCCTGAACAAGACTTATCGTACACAGCCTAAATTTCTGGAGACAATATAGATCCCTGCTGAGCACCGAATCATCATTCAATATTATAATCTCTGTTCTATTCTCTAACGACATGTTTTGAAACCAATTTACCAATTGTTGCATTAGCTCAACCTAATAGTCCTAATCTCCTAATACACCTGCTGAGCACCGAATCATCATTCAATATTATAATCTCTGTTGAATTCTCTAACGACATGTTTTGAAACCAATTTACCAATTGTTGCAATAGCTCAACCTGCAATAGCTCAACCTAATAGTCCTAATCTCCTAATACAGTGCAAGAGTTTCGAGAGCCGATCAAAGAAATGGAAGAAAAATACGAGAAAACCACGAAGCTTACGCCAATCCAAGAATTTCAAAGAGAATTCCGGGCGGGAAGAGACCTTTCGAATTCAACTAGAATACGGTAACTTGAATAAAGATCTTCTCAATGGAGAATGGAATCATTTACCAGTCCAGATTCTGAACCTATAGAAAGTCTTTGTAAAGATAAGTTTGTTTACATTTGCACCCTAGGTACTGAAATTGTACCGAAAGCCAATATGTACGTACAAACATATTGATACGTATACGTAGGTATTGATTTAAACCAAAGATATTTCCTTTGTTTAGTAAGTAGGTATTTAATACCTAACTCGAGTAAGTCCAACAGACTCCTCTTTGAGGAAAATACGTGTATATCTATTGAAGATTACCAGTAGAGCTTAGGATCAAAGCAACTTAACATGATTAAGCTATTACAATTACAACTTCAAGTACACAACATACTAGGTACCTACCTACAACAAACAGCTCGTATAACATGTTTAACAAAGTTTTTCCAATATTACTCCAATGTTTAAGAAGATTATACAAGTCCTTTTGAGGAGGATAATATTACTTGAAAAGATTCTTCACAGTTTTCTTCATCTCAGTTTAGATGTTGTCGTTCTAGGTTCTAGATTGACTCTGGGGAATTCCCCCCCTATCTCTATTTTATTTCCCCTTTCCTTGCTATTTGTCTCCTTTCTTCTATTTCCCTTGTTCCCTTTCCCCTGTTTCTCTTGTCCCTTGTTCCCTTTCCTCTGTTTCACATGTCCTACTTTTAGAAGAATATGACGAAGTAAAAACAGTGCTTGAAAAAGATTCTTCACAGTTTTCTTCATCTCAGTTTAGATGTTGTCGTTCTAGGTTCTAGATTGACTCTGGGGAATTCCCCCCCTATCTCTATTTTATTTCCCCTTTCCTTGCTATTTGTCTCCTTTCTTCTATTTCCCTTGTTCCCTTTCCCCTGTTTCTCTTGTCCCTTGTTCCCTTTCCTCTGTTTCACATGTCCTACTTTTAGAAGAATATGACGAAGTAAAAACAGAAAAAAGGAGTTCAGTTCTTTTGTTTCCTCTTTCAAAAGTGCACTTCGTTTTGCCCTTTTGAAAAGTCTCTTCATTTATTTCCCTAGTGGGGCTGTTGGAAACCGCGCACGTTTTTTTGTTACTATTTATTAGAGATCTTTCCGTTGTTCTATTTATTAGAGATGTTCGTTGTTCTATTTATTAGAGATCCTCGTTTTTCTATTTATTAGAGATCCTCTCTTGCTGTTGATGTTCTTTTTTATGAGTCATAAGTATAACACATAGACGTCAACTGTCGTATAGTCAAGTACCTATTAAAATCTCAAACCTAGAATGACCCTCACTGTCGAAGTAATTGATATATTTCAACAAGAATCTGTTAATTGTTAATTTTCTGATAGGTATGCAAATCTAGAAATCTATTACTCTACACTTCTTACGTATCCCTATGTATTTGGAAATTTCTTTGACAATATGACAAAGGATGCTCCACTTTAGACTCACCAAAAATTAAAATTGGGGAAGTTGAGAGCAATTCACTTTCTAGTCCGCTAGTTTTTGGTTCTAGATTTTCCAATCGGAGGATTTATGAAATCAAGGTTTCGAGCATTCAAGACAACAGCTGCCACATTGACCTGGAAATTCCATTACATTTCTATCTAAGGGGCATCTATCAAAGGGCCAGGAGCATTCCTATCTACTTCTATGATTATTGAAAAAAGTACCCACGAGAGTTTCAAATTTAAGTGTCCCTATATAGAAATTTCTTTGACAATATGACAAAGGATGCTCCACTTTAATTTAAATCACCAAAAATTAAAATTGGGAAAGTTGAGAGCGATTCACTTTCTTTCTCGGCACACATTTTTCAAATAACTGTAAGTACCTATTTCATCCAAATGTTGTCAGTCCTGACCCGCCTTAATACATGAGTATCTGGTAGCTCAGCTGGTATTAGCTACTTGTTTGCATGACAATACGCACTCCCATTGTTCTATTGTACCTACTGCCATGACAAGACAAAAACCTACTTTTCTTATACAATACGTAAAGTAATGTGTCAGATTACAGTCGTCTGGGTACCTATGTTGATGTAAAAATGGATTTTGTCGAATTATGGGGGTTTGAATTATTTAGAAGGATATTGATAGAAACTGAGCAAGAGGAAGGTGAATGTGAAGTGCGGGGCTAACAGTTTTCGTTGGATGTTCTTTTAAAATTAATTTTCATGACAGATAATCACGGACTAGTTAACTTTTTTCTTTCAAGAGAAGGAGAAAGTTTTCCAAAGTTTTCTATAGAAATTGTTAGAACAGAAATCCGGGAAACAGAACCAAAGGGAGAAGAAAGAAGAAGTTGGAAATAAAAGCAATTTCAAAGTTGATGAAAGGGAGACTTCCTTTTCTGCTGGTTTCGCATCTGTCAGTCCTAAAGGAAATAATTACCTGTAGATTAAACTGAGTAGTTTTACCTTACCTTTTTAAGCCTTTAGCTTCATTCTTCAAGGCAAAGGTTCCCAATCTGTGGTACGCGTAGTCACTTTAATTTTTTACTTTCCTTATCCTATAGGTTCGAAGGAAGTACAGTAATCGGGTCGGTCAAATTCTTCGTGGCATGTTCCAGATTGTAGCTGCCAAAACACGTGTTTTGACGCTTCCCTAGAGCTTTCGCCAAAGTTTCAGCATTGGTCCGTGTGGTGTGTCTGTATGATGTCGTCTGTCTGTGGGATCCTTCGTGTGTGCTGTCTGTCTGTAAACCAAAAAGCATCAGTCTGAGAATAAGTGGTAAGAACTAGAGACTTGACAATTGGTTGTTGATAATGTTCTTTAAAATGCGATAAGTTAGATGCGACACGAAACTACTTTTGGTTAAGAATTGCAAGCGGAGGCAACGCTGTGCCTTTGGCATTTTAGGCTAATTTAACAATGGCGAGCTCTTTGCTTACGATGTTGAAATTTTGACTAATCAAGAACGGTATACGCAAGTACTGTGACCAAAATGGACAAAGTCTTGTAAACAAATCGTTGGGTTACAGAAAGTCGCTGCGGCTGGGCACTTCTAACGACAGCTATAGAGCGGTTGGATCGACCGCGACTTTTTGCGGTTTCAGCTGTATACGATACTAAACGGATTAGAGATATCGTAAAGTGTTAACTCAACAGAACCACCCAAATAAGCACTTCAATCTCAAAGCGAAGGTTCAAAGTCGTGGTACGATGGTTCACAGCCAGACTTTTTTTTAATTGACCCTCATTTTGGAATTCGAACCGTCATTCTACCAGTAAATTGGTAGGTATGACTTACTTATTTAGCAATTTTCCATCAGTTTGAAAGCTCGACTAAGAAACAACTAATTAACAACTTACCGCTTTTCCCCCACCAGGTTTCCCTATAATCTCTTATCAGAGGAGGAATGGACAATGATATAGATGATTACAGCCCTTCTTTAATCCCTAGCCGGGAATCCCTCCCAGTGATCAACATTGAATTAAGCTCATTAGGAGTCAAATCAATAACGCATCAGAGCTTTGGAATAAGTGATTAAGTACATAGAAGTTTTCTATCACAATGTAATTTGATGAATAATGGTTACTAATGATTAGCATGCAAATATGTTAATACCTTTGTAGATACCTACTTTGTTGATAATCACAGAATATGCAAGCGGAAAGGTAACATATGTGTCATATAGACATATTTTGTCTAAACTGTAAAATGGCGAGATCTCTTTGCTCTAACGATGTTGGAAATTTTACTACCCTCAAAGAAGAGGTATACGAGTATTGTGGACTCAAAATGGTCACTCCAAATATCATCTTTCTTGTAAAAACTTTTTTATTGGACTGTCCAGGATTAGTTCAGCTTCTCTGGGCAATCTTAAACAGGTAAAGCGGAGAGAGAGGATAGGTACAATATCAGAAAGAAAAGGATAGAGCGTTGCAATGTAAGACTCTTTTGCATGGATGTGGCCATTGTGACCTGTGACATGTTAATGCCTTCTTTGTCTCTGTCTCTAATGTTGTCATGTCTATTCTATACCGCGGTGTTTTGTGTCATTATTAATGTCATTTTTACTCCCAACCAACATTCTATCTTCATTAGAAGTCACCACTATAACTTTTCAAATGGGCATCATTCAACCAAGCTATTTGGTCCAAATGAACACCACATTTTGGTTTGATCACCCTTTTTGTCTGTCTTTGAATGAAGTTCTCTAGCCTCATGTCTTTATTATTTGGAGACGTATGAATTCAAAATATAAATTCTAATTTGAAATTTTTACTCTCTGTGTTTTAGGACAAGTTGCTGACAACACTTTAGAGAAGAATAATCCATACTCTCCTATTCTCACAGATTGGATAAGGTGAGTTGAAAATGAAACAATTTGAGGGAACATGACTCATGACCTCAATATCCCTCATGAACTCGAATAGCTTCCTACTATAGCCACTGTTACTAGACACACTCAGAACGAAGCACTTGGCAATAAATTGAGTACAAAAACATCATCAAAAAGGGTCAATAAAATGTTCATAAAGAGAAGCACATGTCGTGGGTTTTTTAGAACACGATAAAAGCTTTTGTGTAGGGAATTTCTCCTCTTTAAAGGTCATTGAACTTTTAGGATGAGAACTCCTACGCAAAAAATGTCTTTGTTAGATCTAAAATTTTATCTCGAGTGTTTGTGTTTGAACAATTCAAGTACTTATTTTTCATCATTCAAGTACTTATCTTACAATCTTATATCACTTGAGTACTTGGCCTGCAAACTTTGAGAGCATTTCTTAGAAAGTCTCTTGTTAACTTTATAAGCAATTCTCTAAGTAGAAATCTGAAAAGCTCTCAATGTCTCAATTAATTGTGGTATTCATGGCAAATCAATCCCGTGGTAAAGCCCCCTAAACGTCCAAAAACTCATTCATATTCACCCCAAGTTGTTGTGGGTTTCAGTGCGTCATCTGCTGTAACGCAAAGGCCAGTATGCAGACGTACCCGTGCGGACATCGCGTGGTTTGCCGCAAATGCTTCGTGAAGACAATTCAGAGCGCCGTCTCTCAGCGTCTTCTTCCCTTACGCTGCGTCATATGTCGCTCCAAAATCCTGCGTCTCAAACAGAACAGCTCCGGTAGCGGTTTATCGGACAGAATGCGAACGTCAAAGTCGTGGAGTGCGTTTTCGACGTCATTTGCGTCAAATGTGCCGTCGTCAGCGTCCCAGTATTCGATGTCGAGCGCCACTAGCACAAAACCCAACGTTCCCACTTCTCAGTCGTTGTATTCCGTAACCTCGGGAACGTCCCTGTTCTCTGGTAAGATCCATTGGTGATTTATAATTTTATAATAGGTAGGCAATAGTAGTGATTTCATACTTATCGAATGAGACTAACGCCAGCCTAGTTAGCTTAGTTGGTAGTGCGTCTGCCTTGTAAGCGCTAGGCCGCGGGTTCGATTCCCGCCCGGGGCGGGGATAATGTTCGTTCTCGGAACGGCTGGCTTTCCTCCTATCCTGTCTTCCTTCTCTCTTCGATTTCGGGACGATAAGACTTGATAGTCTATTGTAAGCGCTAGGCCGCGGGTTCGATTCCCGCCCGGGGCGGATTTTATCCTGATGGGATAATGTTCGTTCTCGATGGAAGCGCTAGGCCGCGGGTTCGATTCCCGCCCGGGGCGGATTTTATCCTGATGGGATAATGTTCGTTCTCGGAACACCTAGGCCGCGGGTTCGATTCCCGCCCGGGGCGGATTTTATCCTGATGGGATAATGTTCGTTCTCGGAACGGGTTATAAGCGCTAGGCCGCGGGTTCGATTCCCGCCCGGGGCGGATTTTATCCTGTAAGCGCTAGGCCGCGAGTTCGATTCCCGCCCGGGGCGGATTTTATCCTCATGGGATAATGTTCGTTCTCGGAACGGCTCGCGCTAGACGCGGGTTCGATTCCCGCCCGGGGCGGATTTTATCCTGATGGGATAATGTTCGTTCTCGGAACGGCTGGTTTCTCCTATCCTGTCTTCCTTCTCTCTTCGATTTCGGGACGATAAGACCATAGCAGTTACAGTTCCCTCTGTCAAAAAAAAAAAAGAATGAGACTAACGAGTTCCGGAATTAGCTTTCCGCTAAGGTTACGAGTAAGCCCTTTTTTTACAACGTACAAATAAGATACCGATTGGAAAATTATGTAGGTAGAATAGAAAGTAACATCATATTAGGTACTAAAATTGGGAACTACTCTAATCTCTAATGTATAACAACACTTACCTACATATAACCACAATCACCATTTCATAATAAATAAGTATTTTCAATTTTTCATCCCTCCAGGTGTGTCTTCCGTTAGTTCTGCAACGACGAGTAGCTTCGGTACTTCATGTAGTGGATTCAGCTCTAGATCCACCATAGTCAGATCCAAGTCTCTCCAATATCCTCGACAGCCTACTGGTTCCCTAAGGAGATCACAGATGGCGTCTATGAAGGTAAGTATTTTGCCCAGTTACGAAAGAGCCTATCCTTATTACGTGGTGCCTACTATGAAGGCAAGTATTTTACCTGATTGTGAAAGAGCTTGCAAATAGTACGTACATATTCCCCATTGTTTACCTATCTGAGAACGAAGAAGAATCTTCATAATGACATAACTCTCCTAAGTTCTTTCATATTTTTTGTGGGTATCACATTATTACCAAGTGCTCCCTATGCAATACCTTTACTTACAACTCCAAATAATCATTTTACACTTTGGTGAGTAAACCCTCACAGAGCAAGAAAAGTAGATGGTATAACCTCATGTCCCGGTCAGCGGTCAGTAGGAACGTAGGATTCATATATCACCATAATTATGTTTCACTAGTTATTTTCACTTCTTTCGTTCTAATTACTTATTGAATATATTACAGAATCGTTTGCAAGAGTTTCGAGAGCCGATCAAAGAAATGGAAGAAAAATACGAGAAAACCACGAAGCTTACGCCAATCCAAGAATTTCAAAGAGAATTCCGGGCGGGAAGAGACCTTTCGAATTCAACTAGAATACGGTAACTTGAATAAAGATCTTCTCAATGGAGAATGGAATCATTTACCAGTCCAGATTCTGAACCTATAGAAAGTCTTTGTAAAGATAAGTTTGTTTACATTTGCACCCTAGGTACTGAAATTGTACCGAAAGCCAATATAGGTACGTACAAATATATTGATACGTATACGTAGGTATTGATTTAAACCAAAGATATTTCCTTTGTTTAGTAAGTAGGTATTTAATACCTAACTCAAATAATTCATTTTTGTTTCAGATGCGCACAAAAAATCATCACACAATTAGAAACAACTCCTCTCAGCAAACAACACGAAGTGACGAATAGAATCAGTCGAATCAACGCACCTCTTACCGATAAACAGACTTGCCCGTCTAGAAGACCTGAACATCGAAGTCAAACACTGTCTTGTAGAAGAGAAAAAGAAAATATTCAAAACTGCTCAAATTCCAGAAAGTACAGTATTTCCATGAGTAGGAAATCCTCGGTTGACAGTAAAGAGTTGGATAAGATAGAACTCGCCAGTAACGTTAGTGGTAAATCAAAACCAATTGAAAAAGTAAATGAGAAAACTAAAGAAAAAGACAGTAAAAGTGATAGTAAGAAAAACAAGAAAGAACTGAGTAAAGCCGAAATCAAGCAGCTCAAAAAACAGGCTAAAGCAGAGAAGAAGAGATTGAAAGAGATTTCCATGAGTAGGAAATCCTCGGTTGACAGTAAAGAGTTGGATAAGATAGAACTCGCCAGTAACGCTACTGGTAAATCAAAATCCAATGAAAAAGTAAATGAGAAAACTAAAGAAAAAGACAGTAAAAGTGATAGTAAGAAGAACAAGAAAGAACTGAGTAAAGCCGAAATCAAGCAGCTCAAAAAACAGGCTAAAGCAGAGAAGAAGAGATTGAAAGAAGAAGCCAAAAGACTGGCTAAGGAAAATAAGCAACAATGTAGAAAATAATGTCTAAAAGGTCATAATATGAGACTTGATTGGCAACTTTTAGTTGCTCATCCTGATCCTTGATTTGAAATTGAAGATTTCTTCGAATTTCATTATGTAGCTTCCCACTATTTCCCATTAGGTGCTCTTATGTATTGTTCGTAGATACATTTTTAATTAAATCTGAAAGCAATATTGTCAACTACCTATTTAAATTAAGTGTAAATATGAGCCGGAATGACCACTGTATTTATCAGATTTATCTTTAAAGATGGACTCAAGTTGTTCTCTTTCATGATAATTTTGTTGTCCCTGTTTCCCAAATTAGAAAGACGAACGCTTGTTTAAAAAAGTAAAATTCAGTTCGCAGGTTTTCTAAGAAACCTTTCCAAACGAATTGCAGGTATTAGGTGTTAAACTGGTTCGTTTAACCCCCCCCCTTCCCAGCCCTTCCTAAAAAGTTCATAAATAATAGATTTAGTCATTAGAATAGTAGATGATAGGGTAGTTAGTTACATATCATTTATTACATTAATGTTAAGCTCTCATTGTTATTGTAGTGAAATTTTCGTTAGTGAAACTCCGGTCATAGAAGAGGTTCACCTATTTGTACTTAATGACTAAAGTATAGATTTTCATTACCTAGATAAGTACCTACTTGCATTTATTTTACTTAGGCAAGTAGTTACCTACTTGCTAGGTAACCATATAGACCTTTATTTGTATGTTTGTGTAGACAAAACCATAAATTGTAAATGTTATCATTTATCTTGAATCAATCTTCAAAAAAATTACCTACATACAACATCTATCTACTATTTTGATAAGAAATGGTACGTGTGGCACATCCACTAAAATTCAAATCCCTTACTCTCTCTTTCCCTCTCTCTCTCTCTCCCAATCCTACAATAGAAAATTTGGTAAGTTTGGTAAAAAAACATTCCCTAAAATCTATATACCTACACATATTATTATCTATGTCCGTTTCTCTTCCTCGTTTTCTTCTGCTCACCAGTCCCATCATCAAGATAATGGTTAATCATTCAATTGTCTTTAGTTACCTTCTATTTTCGATTGTTTGTTTTCAAATAAAACGTTTAATTCCTCTCTGGTTTGAAAGGAACTAATGTCTTCTGTTCAGCTGTTGATTCCTTCGATTACATAGGAAATTTGCGTGTGTTACAATCCTTACGGACAAAAACAGAACTAATGTCTTCTGTTCAGCTGTTGATTTCTTCGATTACATAGGAAATTTGCGTGTGTTACAATCCTTACGGACAAAAACAGGACTATTTACAACTTGAAGGTATGTAGGTATTTAATAACTCTGAGCTATTGAGTGGGTACTCTAATGCCAGCCTACATCTACATATTATTACGTCATCTATTACTGTATAAATTATCATTGTTCTTCTTTTCCTTTCAGTATCTACCGGTAACTGGTATCCAACTATCTACTACTGGGCATTGGAGATCAAACGGACAATGTTTCAATACTTTCGAGCCATTGAGTGCCATGTCAGGTATGACTGACACCAAATAGTCCTACAACTTTTTTGCTTGGATGTAGGTATTTAATAACTCTGAGCTATTGAGTGGGCACTCTAATGCCAGCCTACATCTACATATTATTACGTCATCTATTACTGTATAGTGTATAAATTATCATTGTTCTTCTCTTCCTTTTAGTATCTACCGGTAACTGGTATCCAACTATCTACTACTGGGCATTGGAGATCAAACGGACAATGTTTCAATACTTTTGAGCCATTGAGTGCCATGTCAGGTATGACTGACACCAAATAGTCCTACAACTTTTTTGCTTGGGCATTCAAAGTGATAAATTTGTTTCGAACTATTTGGTATGTGATACAGAGAAAAGGTAGAGAAATATATTAGGTAACAAGGTTAACCATAACCACTTAACCAGCCATTTTTTGAGATTTGGTCGCTTGGTCTGACTGACCCGTCCAGATTTCGCATGGTCAGCTGTCCCAATTTGACCATCTCGTCAGACCAATAGTGGTATTCCGAATTGAATAAATAAATAATAACTGTGCATAAGTGACAAACAACTGTACTAACTCAAGAGTAAGTAAAGTAACTAGACGAGTAGATATATACATATTTTTTTCTGTTTTAGGTATATGCTCAATGTGTTTTACATGTAAGTATGCTCGAAAATCGGTCATTGACTTATGGAAGTGGAACAATCATTTTCTTGGCAGGCAGGAAGCACTTAATCTGAAGTGACCGAATGGCGAAACAACTTCGACTTTTGGGATCTGAACCAAAGACCTCCCACGTGCAAGCTTTATGTGAAACCATTGCGCATACTGAACTATGGTAATTATCGAAGGTAGTCAATAAAATTATAATTGCTCATTAGTCTCATTACACAGGAACGTATGAAATATGAAAGTTACCTACCTATAGGATATACCGGAGACCGACCGGACTGAGTGGTACATCATCATGTCGTTCCCATCCACCGTTTGAGAAAGAATAGCACCTTCTTCTTATCAAAATTAATCATTCATAATAGGGTACTTCCGATTTTTTATCAGTAGCGTTAAAGACACGAGATGATCACTTTTTTAGGATACGGGACAATCACCAACTGGGGTTCTTCGTGAATTGAGATGTTTTTAATTACTATTAGGTTATCAAATCTAGATTTTTCCACCATAAACACTATTCCACAAGCTATAGAAAGTAGTACTGAGGGAAAACTTTTTTTATAAGGTAGTCATCCCAATTTTATAAAAGGTTCATGTTTTGAATCTTGGGAGAGAAGTCAACACAAGTTTAAACAACATTGGGGATAAAGTTAGGCCTCGATAATTGCTTTACAAGACTCAAAAATATCTAACCAATTAGTCATTTAACATTATTACTTATTAGTTACCTTTAACTAAACTAATGAATATCTTCGAATCTGAGTGAACTTTTTATTAGGGATATTGTCCAATGTACTGGATTTGTTATGTTGAAACCAGGCTCCAGGAGCATTTTTTAAAAGCATTTTATATAAACGTAGCATTTGAAGCTATTTGTGAGACTAGGATGTGTGTAGGTTGCAAAAATAAGTGTGACTATATTCCTTGTTGAACTCTCATCTTTAAAAGCAAAAAATAGCTTAAGGTAGAGAGCCCATTCCAGCTTACACTTGCTAAAAAAGACGCAAAAAGATCGTATTATTAAAATATGTGTAGTATAATTATATGTATGTTATATTATAATATACAACATGATGTACAATGCAGTTTATATCTGTATTTTCATTTAGTTTACTTCTTCTTTTAGTTAATGGATGGGTAGATCTATGAACTTCTAACTCCTAAGTTACGATATCATTAATTGTAAAATTTTTTAATTGTATATACTAGCAAATAAATATCACATACATCATGAATTATTTAATACTTACTACTATGAGTGTAATCTCCCTTAATCTTGACGTATGAATAATTAACGATTATTATTTTAATTTTTTTATAATACACAAGTATTATAATAAGTTGTCAT
>NW_007381420.1:0-722 GCF_000475195.1 Diaphorina citri | reverse complement strand
ACCTTTATTTGTATGTTTGTGTAGACAAAACCATAAATTGTAAATGTTATCATTTATCTTGAATCAATCTTCAAAAAAATTACCTACATACAACATCTATCTACTATTTTGATAAGAAATGGTACGTGTGGCACATCCACTAAAATTCAAATCCCTTACTCTCTCTTTCCCTCTCTCTCTCTCTCCCAATCCTACAATAGAAAATTTGGTAAGTTTGGTAAAAAAACATTCCCTAAAATCTATATACCTACACATATTATTATCTATGTCCGTTTCTCTTCCTCGTTTTCTTCTGCTCACCAGTTCCATCATCAAGATAATGGTTAATCATTCAAAACATTCAATTAATCAAATCTTTAGTTACCTTCTATTTTCGATTGTTTGTTTTCAAATAAAACGTTTAATTCCTCTCTGGTTTGAAAGGAACTAATGTCTTCTGTTCAGCTGTTGATTTCTTCGATTACATAGGAAATTTGCGTGTGTTACAATCCTTACGGACAAAAACAGGACTATTTACAACTTGAAGGTATGTAGGTATTTAATAACTCTGAGCTATTGAGTGGGCACTCTAATGCCAGCCTACATCTACATATTATTACGTCATCTATTACTGTATAAATTATCATTGTTCTTCTTTTCCTTTTAGTATCTACCGGTAACTGGTATCCAACTATCTACTACTGGGCATTGGAGATCAAACGGACAATGTTTCAATACTTTCG
>NW_007381419.1:11217-13413 GCF_000475195.1 Diaphorina citri | reverse complement strand
ATAGATCTGACTGAACCTCCTCTAGTAAATTTATCTGAAGTTGAACCTCCTCATACTAATACAGGTTTATTGCCAAATTTTGATGAGTCTACATTCTCCCCTGACTCTCCTAACTATTGTGTAATGTTCCCAAATCTAACACCATCACCGCGTAGTAAATCCAAACCTAGAAATTCCGTACCTATACCTCTCATTAATACTAATCAATCCTTATTGGATACCCCAAACATACCTGATCATGTTCAGGAGATTATTAGTGGTGAAACACATCGTTCAGATTATTATAGGATTACTAATATCTCTCAGTTTTCCTTTTCAAAATGCCCTAGCTACAGTAGTAGCCCAATTCCAACCATATCACCCGGTTATAATCGACCTTTGAATAAGGAACAGAATGAGGGTTTCAGGGATCAGGGCCATCCATCAGAAACATAAACAATTCTAACCTGATAACATTGACAGACTGGAGGAATAAAAAACATGCCACCACATCGGTTTACTACCAGAATGTCAGAGGTCTTAGAACAAAACTTAGAACATTAACTACTATGATACCTACTTGTGATTATAACATATTAGTATTTACCGAAACTTGGTTGAAAGACTCTTTACAAAGTTCAGAATTAGGTATGGACGATTACGAAGTTTATCGATGTGACCGAGACATTCCTGGAGTGAGCAGGGGTGGGGGCGTGTTAATCGCGGTTAAAAAACAATTCAAGTCTTCTCTAGTTAAATTATCTACTGATTGTCACCTAGATTTTCTGTTTGTGAAAATTAAAATTAAAAGTAAAAAGTTTATTCTAAGTACTGTTTATATTCCACCTAATAGTTGTAATGATTTATATGTTGCATATTTAGACCTTCTTGAAACAGTTTATACTAGGCATCCTAATTTTACATTTATACTTACTGGTGACTTTAATTTACCATGTATTACATGGGACCCAGAAACATGTTTACCTATATTCTCAGTAAATAATGAAAATGCAGTAACCCTAATTTCTGCTATGGAATTCCATACCATGTCTCAAAATAACTTTGTTTGTAATGTTAATCATGTTATTCTGGACCTTGTTTTTACAAACAATGCTAAGCTTATTAATGTTATTAGGTGTGAAGACGAAATTTTACCCGTTGACCTCCATCATCCTCCACTACTTGTTAATATTATAGATATTAAGAGTAAAAGGAATTGTAAAAAAAGTATAAGCAATGATCAAATAACCGTTAAGGATTATAGGGCTGGAGATTATCCTAACCTCTGCACATTTTATCGCGAGAAATTTAATGATGATGATCAGTTTAACATAAATAGTAATTTGGATTCCTTGATTGATTCTTTTTATTCAATTATAAACCTGGGAATAAATACCTACATACCTGATAAGAAAATGAAACACCAAAATTTCCTATTTGGTTTAGTTCTCAATTAAAACAGTTGATTCTTGAAAAAAAGAAGACCCATCTGGAGTTTAAACGTTTAGGTTCTTCACATCTTTACGAAATATTTTCTAAACTAAGAGCGCAATGCAAAAAGATTTCATCCCATGATTACAATGTACACCTGAGAAACATTGAGAAATCAATTAAACAAGAACCGAAAAAAATTTGGAAATTCTTAGCAAACAAAAAAGAGAACTCAAGTATCCCTGCAATAATGAATTATGAAAATTTAACGTCAAAAACTTCTGAGGGTACTGTTAACCTGTTTGCTAAAAACTTTGCCAAATCATATTCTCGGCAAATATGCCCGAAAAAAGACTTTTCTCACTTATACAACTCACAAATTCAGATGTGTGATATGACTTTTTCAATTGAACAGGTGCTTGAGTTACTTCGCAAATTACCTAATCACGCGTGCAGAGGACCGGATGAAATCTCGGCCTTATTATTTAAGAATTGTGCACAAGCACTCGCCGGCCCCCTCACTCTCATTTTCCAACAATCCATTGATTTAGGAATATTTCCTGATCGATGGAAACTATCATACATTTCTCCCATATTTAAATCTGGAGAAAAAGATAACATAAAAAATTAAAGACCCGTAAGTATTGCATCTATAATACCAAAACTTTTTGAAAATCTCGTGTCTAAACAATTGTATCCAATTTTGTCACCTATTATTACAGACCACCAACACGGATTTATGAGTAAGAGATCGACAGCTACAAACCTTTTGTCGTTCACTGAGTA
>NW_007381419.1:7876-8926 GCF_000475195.1 Diaphorina citri | reverse complement strand
GTATTTCAATAAGAAGTAGGTAAATTCATGTTCGTTTTTTTTTACTATTATTTCAATAATTAGTTTTTTCCACGATGGAAAAAACTAATTGAAACTTGAATTTGTCCTCTACTCCTTTCTAAGTGGCCAGTGTAGGAGTTTGCTTGAAAAAAAGGCCCTCTACGGCCCCCAAAGGCCGATCGGGCCAAAAATTTAACTACCAAATTTCCTTTGTTTGCTGAACATTTTTACAAAGTTTCATCAAATACGGATAGGTACCTAATTCATTCTATTCTGTCTGATTCTTTGCTATCGGCTATAGGATTGATAGATTTACACGTAATTGTAGATTGTAGGTAGGTATTTATTCTTGTTTTCACATGACCTAGTCATGTAGTCGGTAATGTATCAATGTGCTGCATTTAATTGACATATTCTTTGGTCTTAAGGTACCTTTACACTGGGGCAATTTAGGAAGCAACCGGCAACAGCAACCTGCAGCATGCGGCATTGCCGCGCCGCATGCGGCGTTGCCTTATACCTTGCGGCGTTGCTTTGTGTGTTGCTAGTGGTTGCTCTACGCCGCAAGGCTTCCCATCAGAAATGGATAGAATTGCCTGTTGCCTTGAGTTGCCAGTGCTGAGAATGGTCTGATTGAGTTTAGTACAGAATAGATTTGTGAACTTTTTACAAAGTGCCTAAATTTTATTTATAATTTCGTATTGTTTTTCACATTTATATTGGTTATATTAATCATCCAGATTTTCCAATAACAAAACATAAAATTAAGTTACAGATCTAGAAAAACAAGCACAAATGTATATAAAAAAAAAAACAAACATGAAACATGGACGTCATACACAGAAACAATGAAAACCACAAATGAAACTAGAAAAAAAAAAAAAAAACAAACCAACGTACACATCAACAAAACACCGAAAAAAATATAATGAGCTCTGCATCTCCTGTGCGAAAATTTATACTCAACCCAAATGACAATTTGTTTTGTTCAGGAGAGGTAAGTCCGTTTTATTATCCGACTATAATCATACTAGTGTAAAGTCCACTGAA
>NW_007381419.1:5969-6828 GCF_000475195.1 Diaphorina citri | reverse complement strand
GAAGCGGAAGCAGAAGCAGAAGCAGAAGCAGCAGCAGCAGCAGAAAATGATGAAAAATTTGACGTTTTTTAAAGTCAAATATCTCCGGCTAAACTTAACCGATTTTGATGAATTTTTTTTTCAACGTGGTCTACTTTCATGCCCGAACACACACACGCAATCCGTTTTCTTCCATCATTTGTAGTTGTCCCCCTACAACTACCTGAAAACGGCTACTTTCCCTGTCGCGTATAATATCTCTAGTAGCGCTGTCAAACTTTCTTGACTTGGCGGGGCGGAGCGCTACCGCGCTCCTTAATAATGTCTTTTAAAACAGCATCATTGAATTCCTTGTCGAAAAGTACATCATACTGCGTTTAATTACCAGTGTGGGCAAAAAAAAATCCATTAATCTCTAAATGTGTGTAGGGCCTTAGACTTCACTTTGTGTAGGGCTCCTAAGAGGACCATAATTCCAATTCTATGAGCTATTAAGAGGACCATAATTCCAATTCTATGAGCAATATCACAATCCAGGTCTCCTTCCTAAAATAGTATGGTCAGGTAAAACGGTACAGTACGGTACGTTACGGTCAGGTAAGGTATGGTACGATACGGCACGGTACAGTTAGGGTCAGTCAAGTACGGTCTGGTACAGTTAAGTACGGTACGATATGGTACGGTCAGGTACAGTCAAGTACGGTCAAATACGGTACGTTACGGTCAGGTCCTGTACTATATGGTACGATACGGTACGTTCAGGTACGGTACGATATAACATAGTCAGGTACGGTCAAGTACGATACGGTACGGTGAGCTACAGTACGATACGGTACGGAACAGTCAGATACGATTAGGTACAGTCAAGTATAGTCAGGTG
>NW_007381419.1:0-5411 GCF_000475195.1 Diaphorina citri | reverse complement strand
TTTACCTAAGGAACTATTGGTAGTCACAAAAGCCTGTAAAGAATGCAGATTTCTTTTATTTTTCTGAGTCTGTGTTGGAAGACTGGGAAAAGTGGTTTTCTGTTGAGAATATCCATGCTCTTGACGTGAGCTTTTAGGTGGTCTACCAGAATTGCAAACATGGCAAGTAGATAGTGGGCACTTTCTTCTTGCTATAGCTGTGGGTTGGACACCTATATGGTTCTGCCACCTTGTAAATTTCTTTTTATTAAGGGTCTACCAGCCCCATTGTATTTTCCAAAAGAAGCAAGGGCAGAAACCAAACTTGATTCCGACTTGATGTTAGTTTGGCAAGACTTGACAAAAGATTTCACTGAATCTTTATGTGCAGGGAAATTTTCAGTGACCCTTTTTGTTATAATTTGAAATTGTTCTTTCAAAAGTTCTAGACATCTTATATCCAACTTGACAGGAGCAGTGACCAACCTCAGCATTGACGAAATAGAAAAACGTCTCTCATAAAAAAGGCTACACAACAATGTTCCAATGTTTATTGGTTCACAAAAAAAAGAGAAAAAAACACAAAACTTCACTACTGACTAGTAGGAAATAGAAAAAAACGTTTCTCACAAAGCACAAAGGCTATACAAACAAAATAGTTTCTTCCAGTCTTCCTAGAAAGTAAAACAGTTAAAATTAAAAAAAATAAAATGGGAAATGACTGAGAATGAGGTGTTGGAAAATCTTTTGTAACTTTGGATCGGAATCGGAAATTTTTCATAACCTCACAAAATCAAAATATCGAAAATGGTGAAAAAATTCCCCCAAAGTCAAATGAAAATCCCACGCGAGACGAAAATTCCCTGACAAATCAGTTCCCCATTCACAAGTGAGTTGGGTTTTGAAATCTCGCGAAATAGAAAAACGTCTCTCATAAAAAAGGCTACACAACAATGTTCCAATGTTTATTGGTTCACAAAAAAAAAGAGAAAAAAACACAAAACTTCACTACTGACTAGTAGGAAATAGAAAAAAACGTTTCTCACAAAGCACAAAGGCTATACAAACAAAATAGTTTCTTCCAGTCTTCCTAGAAAGTAAAACAGTTAAAATTAAAAAAATAAAATGGGAAATGACTGAGAATGAGGTGTTGGAAAATCTTTTGTAACTTTGGATCGGAATCGGAAACTTTTCATAACCTCACAAAATCAAAATATCGAAAATGGTGAAAAAATTCCCCCAAAGTCAAATGAAAATCCCACGCGAGACGAAAATTCCCTGACAAATCAGTTCCCCATTCACAAGTGAGTTGGGTTTTGAAATCTCGCGTCGCGATACGCGCTCCCTGACATGTCCCACAGAGCAGCATAATAGGCATAACTTTGAACCGCCGCCATTTTGAATCAGGATGGAATGTGAAAATTTCAAGTAGCCTATGTCACCCGGAGTACTTTTCTTAACAACCACAAAAATTTTCATCAAAATCGGTCGAGCCGTTTTCTCGTGAAAAGAGGACAAAAACGGGTCTATTAGGCCATTTTCTTCACGTTTTTGAACCGCCGTCCAGTGATCTCTGCGACAACAAAATACTGACAGGTAAACTGCGGTAACGCCATACAGCCAAGCCCACGGTTTGGGAACACCAGAGCAGTGTTCACCTTTCCCGTTTCTTCATCAACATTGCCTAGGATCACCCGTGTATCGCTCGTTTGCAGCACAGGTAACGCCCTACCCACAGGTAAGCGGTGGGTATAGGGTTCCTGACAACAAATCACATCCAGTCGCATGCGCCGAGCCGCGTCCGCCAGTTCCATCGGCACTGACTCCTTCCCCTGCATGTTGATCTGAGCTAGGCTCAGCACTAGGGAATAAACAAAACTCCATCCCACCCCAAAAAAGATTAGAAATCAATTTTGTACCCCGCCTTTTATTCACTTCATAATTTCTGTCCTCCTTCTTCACGTAGTACCTACCTTTCTTTCCCCTCATTGCACTCCTCTCTCTCTCTAATATTACTTTTGCTTCACTGCATTGGCGGCGTGCCACCTACCTTTCTTTACCCTCATTGCACTCCTCTTTCCTCTAATCTCACTTCTGCTTCACTGCATTGGCGGCGTGCAATGCTTTAAAAATAAATACTTCAAAGAACAGGAACCAAAAACCAAGATGTTGCTACTGTCCCAATAGATGGTGATGGGCTATGGCTAGGGGTCGCAAATCCCGCACGTTTCCAATCCCGCGGGATCCCGCGCGGGATTTGGCCAATCCCGCGGGATCCAGCGCGGGATCCCGCACTTATGCAATTGAAGGGGCAACATAGGTATTTATCACCTAAACCCCCTTCAAAGGTGACTGAAACTCTTTCTTTGCGATTTTCTTTCTATTTGAAGTAATTGCTAACCTTTTAATCACAAAACTGTACAATAGGTAAACAAAATTTAATTCGTTTTCATCGTCACCACCATCATCATAACCAGCTGTTATCAATCCACTGCTGAATAAAGATAACGATCTTTACCACCAAATTCTCTTATTTAAATTCGTTTTTAAAGAAAATGAAAATTACAGCGTTTATACCGTGAAAATAGAAACTTGTGCATTTATTTTAAACTGAACTAAAAACAAAACAACAAAAAATTAAACAAACAGAACATGAATTCAAGTAAACAGAACAAACAGAACAGAATTGAAAATTGAAAGTAGGTAAAAATTGATAATAGAAATACAAGATTTGCAAGACCAATATCATCCTTTCAAATCAGGAGAACAAAAGAAACACTACTTGAAACCAGACTACCTGTAGACAGAAAAATCAAGGTGCCTGTAGAGTTCATAAAAAAGGGTTATTCGACCTATTTTAAACCTTTTCTTTGTGGTATTTTTATCTTAATTCATGGATCCATTAATTCCAAAAAATCCCGCAAATCCCGCAAATCCAGCAGCTAAAAACTGCGGGATTGGAAAAAGGTGCGGGATCCCGCGGAATTGCGGGATTGCGGGATCCCGCATTGCAATCCCTACTCAGCACGTAGGTTTCAGACTCAGCCATAGCAAATGGTTCCAGCGAACGCCTCCTCTCTTTTCACGTGCACGCTGCACTTACTAGTCCCGGGCATATGCCCATTATTATTATTATGTTAAGGCGGTCTCTTCCTGATCCCTAATGTGCCGCGTCCATTTTAGTTTAGGACTATTGCACTGTGCCCAACATGCGGGAGCTTCGCATTTTTGCATAAGATGCACTTAGTCTTGGAACTTTTGTCCCGCTTGACTTCTCATGCCTTACCTTCATGCGCGCCCATGCACCAACCACATGTGGGGCTCTCGGCCTCGCATTTGTCGGATAAATGGCCGTAGCCGCAACAACGGTATCAGAACCGTAGCCGGAGTTGATCTACCACCCTGCATCTGGACCAGCCGATTGATATGACCCGGGCCTTTCGGAGAGCCGACCTTGCGGCGGGGTCTACCTCAAGAACCCAGGAAGTTTTCGCCTCACCTCTCTTGCCTATCCTGTGCAGGACCTTGACCTTCCCTTCAAGCCGTCGTCAACCAGCTTGGGGTTCTGGCTGGTTATAGCCGACAGAATCTGCGCAGCGTCGAGCTTGGATTCCACACCGTGCAGTGCCATTCTAGGCAATCTCGCGGTTGCCAGGTCAGTGACCGTGAAGCCTTGTTCCTCCAGGTTCTTCCGGAACTCTGCCTCCTTTAACGGGTTTTTGGAGGAGAGTTCCATCCGCAGTCCCTCACGGGAGGGGGCAACACGCCTGAAACCTAGCCCGGCTTGCACCGGGTCAACCTTTGACAGGACCTCCGTCTGTACGGTAGCTGCAGCGGCGGAGCCCATGGTAACAAGGAAACCAACCTTACGGTCGGGTCCCCCGACAGCTCGCTTCTTCGTCTTCTTCTTCTTCTTCTTGCGAGCGACAGTAGTAAAAGCATCGCCGCCGTCCGAAGTCAAAGCGTCTGAAGAAGTAGGGGGAGGACGAGTGGCGGACGCTCCATCACCAGCAGCTTGGCGCGAACGCTTCACCGCATCGGCAACTTTACGCCCCTTTGCCCTTGGCCGTTTACCACTCGCCCCTTCCTTAGCGGGCAATTCCCGATCGGGTGCCTTGCCACCGGGGGTTGTCGCAACTCGGGAGGGGCCCGCTGCCTCAACACGGACCCCAGCTTCTGTTTCGACCCGCGGCAGTTTCGGCAGTCCTTTCTTTGCCATCCCGCTATAGGACGCCTTACCTCCGGTTGGCTGGCCAGACGCGCTAGGCGGCGGCTCAGCCGCCCTTTGGTTAGCGACTGAGGTAGGACCCGTAGCTTTCTTCAGAGATTCGGTTAGCGCAAGCGCCATCTCCTCCCGTATGATCGCCCGGATCCTCTCCTCTGAGAGCTGCGCTTCAGACATACTCTCAATTTTTGATCGCTGAAATCTCCATAAGAAATACACAGAGTGCAGAGACTGCGGGAGAGAAATGTTCCGCTCTCGACCAACTTTTTGAGTTTCGTTTATGTTTTTAGTTTGATAAATACAAGTTCGGCCATGCCTTTTCCAGAAGTTTGGCCATGCCTCGGGATGAACTAGCGGGCTTCCGGAGCGAAGCGACGGAATTCAGCTAGTCTTATATTATAAGAACAAGATCCATTCACTCATTCACAGTTCACATTTCACATTTCACACACTGATCGCTCTATCTCGAGAACCACACCACCTAGAAAGCTGAAATTTGGTAGGAATATTCTTTTTATGGTCTAGGTGTGCAATAAGAAAGGATTTTGCGAAAATCTACACCGATCCTGAGATATGATCAATTTTTGATCGCTGAAATCTCCATAAGAAATACACAGAGTGCAGAGACTGCGGGATAGAAAACTTTTCCTCGCTCGCCTAATATTTGAGTTTCGTTTATGTTTTTAGTTTGATAACTACAAGTTCGGCCATGCCTTTTCCACAAGTTTGGCCATGCCTCGGGATGAACTAGCGGGATTCCGGAGCGAAGCGACGGAATTCAGCTAGTCTTATATTATAAGAAGGAGATCCATTCACAGTTCACATTTCATAGTTCATACACTGATCGCTCTATCTCAAGAACCACAACACCTAGAAAGCTGAAATTTGGTAGGCATATTCCTTTTATGGTCTAGGTGTGCAATAAGAAAGGATTTTCCGAAAATCTAAACCGATCCTGCGATATGATCAATTTTTGATCTCTAAAATCTCCATAAGAAATACACAGAATGCAGAGACTACGGGAGAGAAAACTTTTCCTCTCTCGCTCTCGACTGACATTTGAGTTTCGTTTATGTTTTTAGTTTGATAACTATGCAGCTAATAGGGAGCGTGCAGCGCGACCGTATTTTTTATCTGAGCGCACGGCAGTGCGCCAGGCCAAGTTCCAGTAAGCACGCCTGTGTATCTTTACACGAACCGATTCGGC
>NW_007381418.1:2688-13415 GCF_000475195.1 Diaphorina citri | reverse complement strand
GGCAGGTGGTAGAGAACGCCAGATACGTTAATCTCGTCTAGTGGTTATTATTACAAAGAAAGAAAAAATCAAAATGGAAACTAAAATTGTATGTGCATTATTTATTAATCCATCAAATATCCGAGACCTTGTTCAGACCGCTGGGATAAAGGGACTTTTTTTCAGAGGTTTCAGTCCTATTCGGGCAGGATAAACAAGGTATATTCTATTCTATTCTATTCTATTCAAACAAACAGTTTGAAGTTCAAACAAACAGTTACAAACAGTTTGAAGTTCAAACAAACAGTTTGAAGTTCAAACGAACAGTTTGAAGTTCAAACGAACAGTTTGAAGTTCAAACAAACAGTTTGAAGTTCAAACAAACAGTTTGAAGTTCAAACAAACAGTTTGAAGTTCAAACAAACAGCTGAATAATAAGCACGTTTCGACTTACTTGGACAGGAACACGCCGCCCGGCTTGTTGATCATCTCCTCGTGATGCAACACCGAACTGTTCCATCCGAGGTCAAAGAACTGCAGAATCCTCCTCAGCCACTTCTCCGGATGTAGCACCAGTTGCTCGTAATATACCACCATACAGCGGGACGGACCAACACGGAGACACTTCTGGTACATGATGGAAATGGCCTCGTTCCACTTCTTCAAACATTGCCGGTAAGACTCCAGATCGAACCCCGTGATTGTCACCTGAAATAGGGAAGCGTCAGGTAGAACACAAAACTCAAGGACTTCCTATTAAGCTGTGTCCACACATAGCCGACCCCGTCGATCGACGAGGTGAATCTATCGAGGCAGTGTACGGTTTCAGTCGACATCCATCGAACTATGTATGGACTATGGACACAACTTTAGGGACAGAGCCCAGAACACTGGCTGAAAATTCCCCATTTTTTTCAATATGTATTTGTAGATTCGTGCAATGAAAACAAGTTCGAAATTCCAAGCCAAGCTCACTTCATGATCATAACTTCAACAAATAACAACTACGTACAAAAAATGGCAACAAAATTTCCACCCACCAATAAAAAAGTAAAAAATAGTGTAATCATAAAATAATAGCAATGGAAAATTGGAAAACAAACTTCTAAAACAACAAACTCCAAATGCATAAATTCAAAATGAACTTTGGAGAGGCTGCTGCTGTTGTACCCCCTTTATGATACCCGAAAACAATTCCCAATACAAAAAAAAATAAAAAAAATAGCAGTGGAAATGGCTAACAAATATAGCATTAGTTTGTAGGAAACAATGATACTGTACTCTTCTTATTTGAAAAAAAAAAAAAAAAAAAAAAATTGAAAATGAAAATGTTGAAGAAAATCTTTTGTGAAGTGGACGGATTAAAATTTAAGTCTCGGACTATAACAAGCTATTTTGCTCATTGATAAGTAGATATTAGCAACTTTGCAACTAGCTAATTACAAATGGTTGTAGCTGATTTGAATGGGTGTTAAGGCAGGTCAGTGACGTGACGTAACGTGATGGTAGTGTGGCTGTCCTGAACGAAATTACCTACAATATTATGGGAAAACTTTGAACTACTGACTCGCCATGAATTCACGTGACGTAGTGTCACGTAGTGTGTTTCTACCTTAAGTCAACATGTGACTATTTTCTGCCAGAAAAACTGAGAAGAGAATCTTTAGACCGTGTCGATTTACCGGTATTTTTTAAATCGATTTATCTCGGTATCTAGAAGTCGTAGAAGGAAAAGAAAAATTCCGTTGGTCCTCATTTTTCCTGCTCTATGACTTTGAAACATCACCCAAACTCAAGTAAGCGCAACTGATCTATTATCTGCCCCAGGTTTTTTTTTACCGACAAAAATGGGAGTAGGTGGTTCAAAGGTAAGGGAAGGAGGAGAGAAGATGGAAAAGGAGGAAGAAGAAGAGGAGAAAGAAAAGGGAATAAGTTTGGAAATAGGAAAAGAGGCCTGAGGAGAAAAGATAAAGAGGAGAAAAGGAGGGAGAAGGTAGACTGGTAGAGGAAGATGTAAAATAGGAGAAAATGAGATGAAGGAGAATGAGAAGGTAGAGGAAGTGGAATGAGGAAAGAGAAGAGGAGAAAAGCAGAGGAAAAAGAAGGAGAGAGGAAGAGGAGAAGGTGAGAGAGTAAGAAGACGAAGAAGGGGAGAGAAGGAGGAGAAAGTTGAAAGATATTCATATCAAAAAAGTTTTCTTCTCAACCTTAGGTTATAGGGCACCACATTTAAAATCAGACGGGTATACTAGCTACGCGGTCAAACTTTCTTGACTTGGCGGGGCGGAGCGCTACCGCGCTCCTAGCGCTCCTTAATAACAGTTTCTCCCTGCTTTGTACAAGCTACCTACATACCGAAGGCTAAGAGCAGCTTTTTTTCAAGAAATCTGACAAACTCCGTCCTAGGGCTTTTACTTCCCATAAAGGAATACCAACCTCAGTGGTGTAGTGGTTAGTACGGTGGACTTCGGACCTGGAGGTTGGTGGTTCGAGTCCAAGACAAGTCAAAATTTAGCATAGTGTATTGAGCGGGCAACCACATTTGAGACAAGCATTTAATGCTCAACACAATTTAAATTTCTTTTTTTAAAGGAATTTTGTCCCAATGCTTATTATGTAATGGAAAATATGTATAAATAATCAACCCTATTTAAGTTTAAAAAAATAAAAAATAAATAAAAAAAGAGCGCCGCTGCACTCCTGCATACGTTATGTAAATGTAATGTAATGTAAATGCAGTTTGTGTTATTATGTCACAACTTTGGTGCTCACTGCAGCATTGTAGGATTTTTCCCGTGGTTAGTACGGTGGACTTCGGACCTGGAGGTTGGTGGTTCGAGTCCAAGACAAGTCAAAATTTAGCATAGTGTATTGAGCGGGCAACGACATTTGAGACAAGCATTTAATGCTCAAAACAATTAAAATTTCTTTTTTTAAGGAATTTTAATCGTGCTAAGCATAAAATGCTCGTCACAAACGTCGTTCCCCTATCGTCACTTCCCTCTGTCTGCTCGATGCTCTATGTCAGGGGTTTCCAACTAGCGGCCCGCGGGCCACATGTGGCCCGCCAGACCATTTTAGTGGCCCACGAAGCTTTTTGGGGTTTGTAGAAACCTAGATGTCAAAAAAAGACCTGTGTAGTTATCATTGAGTCATGGAAACTGACCCCTTTCGTGTTCAGCTACAATTAGGAGAATACCTTTTGTAAAATTTCGTCCGCGGCGCTCAAAATTTGATCGGACTGCATTTCTGAAAAATTGGGGGGGGGGGGTGTTCCCCTATGTACATATGTGAATTTTTGGCGGGTGTGTGTTTGAAAAATTGGGGGGGGGGGGTGCTCCCATATGTACATATGTGGCCCGCGAAGTACCTCTTAATGTAGCATGTGGCCCGCATACACATGGAAGTTGGAAACCCCTGCTCTATGCTTTCCACTCCACTCTGTTTTCAGCCTAAAGACACCCACTCACTATCAGGTAGACCTGACAGGTACATCTGATCAGGTATACCTGACACCTGATGAGCATACTCACTATCAGGTGTACCGGACGAGCACACACACTGTCAGGTGTACCTGTCGCCAGGTCTAAGTGAATGGCTGGTCTAAGCATACCTGCTCTGATGGGCCAGGTGCCCTACTCTGATTTGATTAACATCACTGAGGCCATTAAAACTTTGACTGTTCTCTTTTTTTATGATTTTTACTTTCAACTTTTTACTTTTTTTTTTCGTGTTGTCCTGGACGATCGGATCCGGCTTGCCGTACTCGGGCGGATTGGCCGTCGGATCGTAGCCGAGTCTGTGAATTGAGAGAGAGGGTTGAGTTAGATTAAATGTAAATGCAGTTTCTTTGTGTTATTATTAGCATTGTAGGACTTTTCCAATATCTCAATAATCCTAAAATCTAATGTTTTTCCGATCTGTTATTATATCACAACTTTGGTGCTCACTGCAGCATTGTAGGATTTTCCCAATATCTCAATAATCCTAAAATCCAACTGTTTACACCTACCATGCTGGCACCGGTCGCTATGCGCATTTATATGTCATAGCTACTCATTTTCCTCACGAGGCTGAGCGGGCTTACCTACCATGCTGGCACCGGTCGCTATGCGCATTTATATGTCATAGCTACTCATTTTCCTCACGAGGCTGAGTGTGGGCAATAGCCAGTCACGGAATCAATCCTTTGCAGATACAAATTTCTTGACCCCGCCGGGAATCGAACCCGGGTCTCCCGCGTGCAAGGCGAGTGCAGTGACCACTACGCCAACTTGACCCCGCCGGGAATCGAACCCGGGTCTCCCGCGTGCAAGGCGAGCGCAGTGACCACTACGCCATGGGAGCTGACTGTTGAGTTAGATTAAAGGAATTTTAATTGTGTTCAGATTCAAAGTCCACCGTGCTACTGCTAACCGCTGCACCACTCAGGTTGGTTGGGTTGAGTTACGTTGGTGTAGCAATAATAGACTATATTGTGTGAAATGAAATGAAAATAATAACTAATACACTTCACTTTGGACGGCCAGCCTGGTTAGCTTAGTTGGTAGTGCGTCTGCCTTGTAAGCGCTAGGCCGCGAGTTGGATTCCCGCCCGGGGCGGATTTTATCCTGATGGGATAATGTTCGTTCTCGGAACGGCTGACTTTCTCCTGTCCATCGAAAATTTCAGCCGATTGCATTACTTACCTAGGATAAGGAAAGTAAAAATAGGAAAGGGAAAAAACTCGGGAAAGGTCATTTTTTTGCATTTTGTTGGCAATGTATTTGGCATAGCTTTGTTCTCGTCGAGAGAGAAATTAAAAAGTAGATACTTATACAAGGAAAAGATAGTTAGGGTAGGAATTTCTAAAGGAGGGAGAGAGAAAGAGGAAAACGTTCAGTTTCAATTGAGCACAAAGAAAAATAATTAATTGGAGAAAGAGAGAGAGAGAGAGAAAGAGAGGGAGACAGAAAAAAGAGAGAGAGAAAGAGAGGGAGACAGAAAGAGAGAGAGAGAGAGAGAGAGAGAGAGAGAGAGAGAGAGAGAGAGAGAGAACAGGAAACAAAAGATTGGGATTTTTCTCTCAAAGCAAATAAGTAAAAAAAAAGTCTTGTGTGAACATCACACAACTTTCGATATCTCTAGCCGTTTAGTCAGTAGTGTAACCCATCAAAAAAGCGGTCAAAATCCGGCCAACCACTGCGCTGTACCGATCTTAACCCAAAAGTCATATTTAAGTCTTCATAAGATATTTAATGGCTTCATACCAAATTGCAAGTCATATCATTCTCGAGATATTTTGTTTACAGAGAGGAACCTGAAAAAAAAACGTGTTTTGGCGCCAAAAACTGACCCTCGAAAATTTCAGCCGATTGCATTACTTACCTAGGATAAGGAAAGTAAAAATAGGAAAGGGAAAAAACTCGGGAAAGGTCATTTTTTTGCATTTTGTTGGCAATGTATTTGGCATAGCTTTGTTCTCGTCAGGATAATAAAGTCTGTCGTTGGCAAACGAACGGAAAATACGACGTTTTTTGTTTAAGTTGTAACTATTTTGCTTATTCATGTAATTCTTTCTTCTTTTTTTTTTTATTTCCCTTTAACATTTCACCCACTCTCTTTTTTTCTTCTTCTTTTTCTTCTTCTTCCTTTCTTTCTTTTCCACAAAAAAAGGAAATAAATTGTTCAGCACATACTTTTTCTTTTGTGTAAAAAGAGAAAGAGGTTATCTTATCGTCCAAAGGTCACGCCTCGAAAATTTCAGCCGATTGCATTACTTACCTAGGATAAGGAAAGTAAAAATAGGAAAGGGAA
This sequence comes from Diaphorina citri, assembly GCF_000475195.1. Lineage (NCBI taxonomy): Eukaryota > Metazoa > Arthropoda > Insecta > Hemiptera > Psyllidae > Diaphorina > Diaphorina citri. Next base: position 7,640 of record NW_007381418.1, on the reverse strand, counting down.
AAAACTCGGGAAAGGTCATTTTTTTTTGCATTTTGTTGGCAATGTTAAGGATAATAAAGTCTGTCGTTGGCAAACGAACGGAAAATACGACGTTTTTTGTTTAAGTTGTAACTATTTTGCTTATTCATGTAATTCTTTCTTCTTTTTTCTTTATTTCCCTTTAACATTTCATACCCACTCTCTTTTCTTCTTCTTCTTCTTCTTCTTCTTCTTCTTCTTCTTCTTCTTCTTCTTCTTTCTTTCTTTCTTTCTTTCTTTCTTTTCCACAAAAAAAAAGATATTAATTGTTCAGCACATACTTTTTCTTTTATGTAAAAAGAGAAAGAGGTTATCGTCCAAAGGTCACGCGAAGTTTAAAAATCACACTTTTAGGTGTAGGGCAAACGGCGCTAAAGGATGAGTTGAGCTTATACGAATCTCCATAAATGGATGCCCTAAAGTAGGGTATGAAACAGGGCCGTATTCAGGAATTTGTCAAGGGGGCGGGGCCTGAGAGTCTAAACAGCCACCCACTTGGTGAGAGCTTCCAGATTGACTGGTTTGATCACTTGATCTGAAGATCTTTCAACTCTGAGGAGGGTTTGTTTGTCTGTTACTTAACTGTTTTATTTGTTTGTTTGTTGATTGTTTGTATGTTTGGCCATAACTACCAAAGGTAATCCCCCCCATCCCTAAAGTTTCCTTTCGCAAACTTCTTTACTTTTTGATTTACTTCTTTCCTTTCTCTCTCTCTCTCTCTCTCTCTCTCTCTCTCTCTCTCTCTTTGTTCCTCTTTTCCCCTTCTCTCTCTCTCTCTTTCTCTCTCTCTCTCTCCTTCCCCCCTCTCTTTCTCCTTTCATTTTTTTTACCTTGTGCTTTTCTTTTTAATTTTTCTCCTTCATACTTTTTTAATAAAAAAATAAGAAAACAAGATAGATATGAAAAAACTTACTTTGAAAACAAAGAATTCAACTTCCTGTAAAAGGAGAGAGAGAGAGAGAAGATGGAGAGGAAGAGAAATAGGGAAAGAGAGAGAGAGAGAGAGAGAATTTCCAATCTTGTTGACTTTAAAGTTGGGTACAATTTTAATAAAATGAAAGAAGAAAGAATGCTAGAGGAAAAATAGAAAGAGAGAGAGGGGGGAGAGAAAAAGAACAGAGACAAAGGAAAGAGAGAAATTATGATTTAGGTTAGTAAATTTTTCAATTTTATGGTAGAGATTAAAAAAAAGTCGCTATGGAGACTCGAACCCCCAATCTCTCAACTACAAATCCAACTCACCTTCCTGGATATAATGGAATGTACGGTAGCCCGACCATCTCGTACCATGAAGATGAACTTGGCAAAGGGAAATATCTCGGATAGATAGTCGGCAGATTTGAGTGTAAGCGGATCTTTATTACATAGCCGCTCTGCCGGCTCCCCGTGCCGCGCTATCACCTCCAGACAGAATGCCGCGATTGCGGCGTTGATCACCTGTGGAAAAAACCAGAAGCAAATATGCATTTATTGGAGAAGGGAGAAAACTCACTTGATGAGTGTTGAGTTGACATCTAATTGTCTACATCTTTAATTGCCTAACAAGAGATCTCTAATTTTAGTGTCTAATAAGAGAGTCTACATCTAATTGTTGAATTTTCGTACAGATCAATTTCTCAGTCATAGAAAGTCAAAATTTATTAAAACTTCAAAAATTGTAAGCGCTAGGCCGCGGGTTCGATTCCCGCCCGGGGCGGATTTTGTCCTGATGGGATGAAAAGGGAAATTTGTTGACACAGGGGAGAATCGAACCCGCAACTTCTCAACTGTACCTAAGTCGGACAGTTCTAAAAGTTTCACCATTCGATTCGGCGTGAAAAATCCCATGGGATCAACTATGCTCCTGGACAAAATTAGCGCACACCCTAAATTTTTCAGGTTAAAAAAAAAAAAAAAAAAAAAAAAAAAAAAAAACCAAAGGATATAAAGAAGTAAACAGGTGAAACATAAACGTAGACATAGTAACAGGGAATTATAAGTAAATCTTTTTTTTTTCTTCTTCTTCTTCTTCTTCTTCTTCCTTTTCAATCATTTTTCAAACACAAACCATGCAAATTTTGACGTTATTTTCAAGCATAGAGAAAGTAAATTTGATGTTATTTTGGACAAGTCAATGAAGTGGAAGTTAAAATTAATTAAATTTTAATTAAATAATTCTCGTATACCATATTTAAAATTTTGAACTCGTTTGAAAGCTTTTCAGTTTCAAAGCTTTTCTAAACTAAATTACCTTTTTTTTTCTTCTTTTCCACCCATATTCTTTTTTCCGATAATCTTATTCACGTCCCATGCGTGTATCATCCATATCCGTTATGATAAGGGAATATATTCACAAATAACGTTATCAAAATCATCAATCATTCTAAAAATATTGAAATTTCCTTCCCTCTTTCTTCTTTTCCTCCTCTCCTCCTTCTTTTTAGTCCGTCCTTCCTTTATTATTACTAATAATAAAAGGTATAGTGGACGGACTATTGTGTTCGCTTCGGTGTCGTCTGTCAGTCTGTCCGTCACCGTCAGTCAGTCAGTCAGTCTGTCCCCATAGAAGGACTTATCCAAACCTGGTCGACCTATTTATATTAAAGGTCTTTTTACCAGGAACACGAAAATGGTGGTGCAAATTTTGTCCAGAAAACCATAAAGCCGAAAAACCAAAAGAATTTTTTTCACTTTTTCTCACACAAATGAGCTCTGATCTTGAAATTTGTCGCGACGACCTATGAACTCAAAGCGAAAAAGTTTTAAATAACACTTCAGTCGTTAATTTAAGACCGGTTTTAGCGTCACCTTTGTTAAGCTACGCCGAGCAAGGCCAATAAATGGATGGGTGACTTAAACATTATATTGGAAATAAAGGGAGAACGGGCTCTAGTCTTGATTTTAAATCATTACATGAAAGTAAAATCGAAAAATCAAATCAAGAATAATAATAAACTGAATATTAAACAAATTAGGTAGGTACATAGGTACTGATTTTCTTCAATCACGATCGAATAAACTACGGGCTAAAAAATTTCCGGAGGGACGGACCCAGCTTGTTTCCTTCCTCTTCCTACTTTTATGATGCATAAATTTGTGTTTGTAGGTATCATAGGTATCATTTCTTTTCCCCTGAGAAAAAGAGCAGAGGTGTTAAGAGGAGAAAGAGAAGAAGACGGAAAGAGAAGAGGAGGAGGAGGAGAAAGACGAGAAAAAGAGGGAGAGGAAAAGGAAGGAGAGAATAAGAAGACTTTAGGGGAAAAGAGGGGAGGGAGGGAGGAAGAGAGAGAAAAGGCCTTTGAATCTCTTTTACACCAATTTTCCCGTGATGCAAAGTAAAAAATCAAACTAAGAAAGAGGGAGAAAGAGAAAGATGTTATTTTTATTTATTCGATTCACATTGTAACATATAATTTCACATCAAGAGATAGAAGAATGTAAAAATGAGGGAGGGAGAGAGAGAGAGAGAATAATAATAAACTGAATATTAAACAAATTAGGTAGGTACATAGGTATTCTTTAATCACGATCGAATAAACTACGGGCTAAAAAATTACCGGAGGGACGGACCCAGCTTGTTTAGTCCAAATCTACATAAAAGTAAAAAAAAAAATCAAATTAAGAATAATAATAATAATAAACTGAATATTAAACAAATTAGGTAGGTACATATTAGGTACTGATTTTCTCTAATCACTATATACGGGCTAAAAAATTCCCGGAGGGACGGACCCTGCTTATTATTACTATATTACTATTGTAATAGTAAAGGGAGGACGGCCTAAAAAGAAGGTTTTTGGGATCCAACTGGTTTCCCCCGTTTAACTAGAAATCCCAAGGAATTATTTCTATGAAGTTTGCTTCCTCTTTCAATCTTTAATCAAATAATGAGGACAAGCACCCAAATAAACAAAATAAATCTATTACTCACTATTTATTAAAACTGGAAAATTGGAAAATAAAAAGGTGTGGTTGGGTATTTCGTTTATAAGTTCAAGTTATAGGTACAAATGATGTGATTTGAGATAATTTTGCAACGGGGTGAATATTAGTTTATTTGTTCATACCCATATCTATATAAATAAAATTATAGATTTGTCTGTACATTGCTTAGAATCGTGAAATTTTTAGTTAGTCTTACTCCTTATGCATCCACGATTCCAAAAATCTGGTGTGAACATCACACGACATTCGATTACATTTGCAGAATACGTAGGTATTTGAAAAGACATAGAAAGTAAAAAAAAAAAAAATGTAATAAAAGGGAAATTTGTTGACACAGGGGAGAATCGAACCCGCAACTTGGATATTAAACAAATTAGGTAGGTACAAAGGTATTCTTTAACCATGATCGAATAAACTACGGGCTTAAAAATTCCCGGAGGGACGGGCCCAGCTTGTTATAATTATTCTTGATTTGATTTTACTTTGTGACAAAAATCCCAAAAAAACCGTTTTTTAGTCCGTCCTTCCTTTATTATTACTAATAATAAAAGGTATAGTGGACGGACTATTGTATTCGCTTCGGTGTCGTCTGTCTGTCTGTCGGTCGGTCGGTCTGTCCCCATAGAAGGAGTTATCCAAACCGGGTCGACCTATATATCAAATTAAAGGTCTTTTTACCAGGATCACGAAAATGGTGGTGCAAATTTTGTCCGGAACACCATAAAGCCAAAAAAGCAAAAAAACTGGTTTTTACGGGATTTTTTTCACATTTTCTCCGAACCAATTGAGCTCTATCTCGAACATTTGTCGCGACGACTATGAAGACTCAAAGCGAGAAAGTGTTGTAGATTAACACTTCAGTCGCATCGTTGTAAGACCCGGTTGTTGTAGCGTGCACCCGTATGTTAAGCTACCCCCGAGGGCAAGGCCAATAAGGGATGGTCCGACTGGAAACAGGTGTATATTGGAGAATAAAGGGAGAACGGAGGCCCTCGTCTTGATGTGTAAAT
>NW_007381418.1:0-1566 GCF_000475195.1 Diaphorina citri | reverse complement strand
TTAGTCCGTCCTTCCTTTATTATTACAATAGTAATAACAAGCTGGGTCCGTCCCTTCGGCTACGCCGAGCAAGGCCAATAAATGGATGGGTGACTTGAACCTTATATTGGGAATAAAGGGAGAACGGGCTCTAGTCTTGATTTTAAATCATTACATGAAAGTAAAATCGAAAAATCAAATCAAGAATAATAATAAACTGAATATTAAACAAATTAGGTAGGTACTGATCGAATAAACTATACGGGCTAAATAATTCCCGGAGGGACGGGCCCAGCTTGTTTGGAATCAGGGGACCCCAAAACGGATATTTCCACCCATTTCCCAATTTTGAAAATTTGGACCGATTGCAATACTTTCATTACTAGTACAGCTCGCTATACTGTAGTAGGTAATAGAAAGTAAAAAAATGAAAATTTTCCAAAGTCCCGAGCCTGAGCCGTCCACGGCGGCCAATTTTCGGTCGAAAATTTCCTACCTTAAAATACTCCCCAAGTAAGTAATGAGGGATTATTAAAAAGTGTCCAAAAATTGAACTTTTTTTTTTACTTTCTAGAAAAAAGTATAAAGTTGTGAACAAAATATCTCAATAACGATTTGTCGTAGAGAAATGAAATTTGGTATGCTATCCCGGTATGGTCCAAGGACGCGACTGTAAGAATTTGGTAAAAATCGGATAATCACCCATCCAGATATTAACCAAAGTTTTTGTTGCTTAACTTCAGTCGATCGTTTAAGACCGGTTTTAGCGTCACCTATGTTAAGCTACGCCGAGCAAGGCCAATAAATGGATGGTCGACTTAAACATTATATTGGAAATAAAGGGAGAACGGGCTCTAGTCTTGATTTTAAATCATTACATGAATGTAAAATCGAAAAATCAAATCAAGAATGATAATAAACTGAATATTAAACAAATTAGGTAGGTACATAGGTATTCTTTAACCACGATCGAATGAACTACGGCCTAAAAAAATCCCGGAGGGACGGACCCAGCTTGTTTTTTGTTTTTTGGCCTTGCTCGGCGTCATTCAGAAGTGTATCAAATTTCATCAAAATCGGTGCAGGCAATCGCGAGTTATAGCGGAACCAACAAACATCCAAACTAATAAATGCAAAACGGTCGAGCTAAAACGTAGATCTTCACTTCGTTCGGTCAATTATTTAGGTGTGCCTTTTCATATTTTCAAGGCCCCCAAAGGGCCCCTTCGGCCTTAAATTTGATAAAATAGTGACTTTTAGGCGAAAAATTCTAAATTATCGCTCGAGTTGGTTAATAAGGAAGTTTTGTACTATGTGGAGTCAAAAGTCGGAGTGTCCGAGTGGTAAGGAGTGTGGTCTTGGGCAAACTGCTGAGCGGGTGGGGTGGGGGTTCGAATCCCACTGCGATAATTTTTTTGTACATAATTTTATCATTTAAAAATATTTTATGGATAGCCACAGTTACTTTTTTCATAATTTTATAGTTTATAGTTGAAAAAATACAAAAAGTAAAAAATAATATGAAAAATGATTTTCATGTAGGTACCTACATTATCATGATGTATTTCACTCGGAAAAGATCAGAAC
>NW_007381417.1:4047-13529 GCF_000475195.1 Diaphorina citri | reverse complement strand
ACCTAAGTGACTAACACATTTGTTAAATCCTTCTCACATGTTTGCATTCAACTCTTCATGACTGTGGGTCTTTTTACTCTTTTGACTAAGGGCAAAGAGCAAGTGGTCGTTATCTTTTGATAAATTGAGGCTTTTGTAGAAAATGTATTTTATTTATTAAACATATTTTTATTTAGAGCTATGATTATAAGATTAGGGCGATCTTTTTTACGAAAAAAAAGACATGAAACCATGGATACATCTGTACAAACAGACAATCTACAAGAAAAATCGTTGAAAAGGTTAAAATTCAAAACTCACTTGTTCTTGCCATCATAAATTACGGCATACGTAATACCTATCTAGTTACTTACAGGTAGAGTATAGCTTTACTGAACTGATTTAACACCGTTGATGTCATTAAAAAGCCTGAAGTGATGATGACTAAAGTACCAATAAAAAACATGTAGAAACCCATAAATCACCTATTAAGGCTCAATCCGACATTGAACACAAGTTCCCGTACTTCCTATAAAAAGGTTTTGCCTCACCACATCAGAATATATCTGATTAAGAAGACATCCTTTGAAGGGGGTGTCCCAAAATGATCACCATATTAAACTGTCGTTGATTTAATTAGGATCTGATATCAAAACGATGAGGTTCCCCGAAAATTGACAAGCACCAGGAAGAAAGAACGAATTACAACGTCTTTACAGCACCTTATAACAAGTTTTACAACACTATAACGACTTGCTCAAGCATAAATCCTTCTGGATATTAGCCCCAGTTGTACGTTTCGAGAGGATTTTGGATATGATTTTGCATACAGAGTGTTGCTGGGAAGTTAATCCTGAGTTCCCTTAGTATGAATCTAGAAGTGAAAAATCGTTTTAAAAATTCGTGATCTTTGGAAAATTAGGATAAGGAATGAGTCTAAATCAAATATTATGACTGATGAGACTGATTAAGAGCTCTTTGTTTGGAAAATTTTGAGAATTCTTGGTTATTTAAGGAAAACGTTTTTAAGGAATTGCCTTAAAAATTTCTGCAGAATTGCGAGGTCCTTCGAAAGTTTGAAACAATAATAGAAAGTAAAAATGTTGCACCTTGGATCAGAGTGTCAGAGCCGATGGACCCAAATGGTGTCCCTACACGACGCTCTTCCGATCTTTTTAATTTTTGAAGAATCATAATTTCATTCACCTTTTCAAGCTTGCTCGATTTTCGCTTTATGTAGAATTCGGAGTGAAAATTGCTTCAAACTATTGAACTGTCTAAATATCAATTCCAGAATAATAAAAATAGTTGAAAATAATATAAAATGAAATCCGAGCACATACCAGATGGTCAGGTAGCATAAAATCATAAATCAGTATTGGACAGAGAAGATTTCGAAATGTTTGAAGATTAAAAGAAGCGGAATGCTATGAAGAAGTATAGAATTGGGCAGAATATTTTATTTTTTGAACATTAAGAAGCATTATAATATAAAGATGAAAAACTCTTCGTGATAAATAAATAATTAATTATTGTAAATAATTACCCGAAATTGATTTCCCCGCATGGCACGCCTTAGAGCAGCTGTTGAGGACAGGGCTGAACTCTAGGAGAGGACAGGCCAGTGACAGAGAAGATTTCGAAATGTTTGAAGATTAAAAGAAGCGGAATGCTATGAAGAAGTAGAATTGGGCAGAATATTTTATTTTTCATTTATTTTTTGAACATTAAGAAGCATTATAATATAGAGATGAAAAACTCTTCGTGATAAATAAATAATTAATTATTGTAAATAATTACCCGAAATTAATTTCCCCGCATGGCACGCCTTAGAGCAGCTGTTGAGGACAGGGCTGAACTCTAGGAGAGGACAGGCCAGTCCTAACCTTGGGGGCATGATTGGGGGAAGAGACTATCTGATGTTTATTTTTATGTATGAACTAGTGGTTGAGATGGAACAGAATGGGTACTAAATGATGGGCTTTGGTACAAATTCCCAGCAAAAGTTTCAGATTTTTTTATGCTCTCCAAGATATCCAAATCCAAGTGCTTTCCTCTTACACCCATATTTATGAACAAAATGCTGGCTCTTAAGTTCGTGCTAAGCATAGTCTCAAGGCATTAAAATCTAATGAGAATGATTTCAACCTATAGGTTTGTGCCCAAATAGAAGATGTGTTTGTTTTCAATTTGAGATTTCGACAAGAGTTGAGCCTTTATTTGTGCTTATCGGTTTGATGGAACAAAATGGGTACTAAATGATGGGCTTTGGTACAAATTCGCAGCAAAAGTTGTGGTGCTAACTTCACGCACCTGGGTTGGGTGGGTAGGTACCTAATCCTACACGATGTCGGTTATAAGAACATTCTCTACAAACCATCACAATTCTTTGTACGGGATCAGCGTGGCATAAGAGTCATAACTTTGAGATGCTGCCATTTTGAATCGGGATGGAATATGACAAATTTAAATAGCTTATGTCCCCCTCAGTACTCTTCTCAACAACCACAAAAAATTTCATCAAAATCGGTCAAGCCGTTTTTTCGTGAAAAGAGGACAACAAAAGGTCCATCAGTGTAACAGCGCCGTAACAGACAGACATACATACATGTACATGATTCTGTGTATGCAATATGCAGCAATTTAGTCGAATTTCGCGTTATTTTCATAGTATAACTTCTCGCTGTTTCTTATTTTCAAAAAATGTTATATCTTTTTCTACGTTTCCATTGAAAATTAAAAGTTTCTCTATTGGGGCTCAACCACTTTTTTTTTTTCTTCGCTGATAAAGGAAGTTGAGACTTCCTAAGATGAGAAATCTTCGTTTGAAATTTTCGAATTTGTTTGATGGAACAAAATGGGTACTAAATGATGGGCTTTGGTACAAATTCGCAGCAAAAGTTGTGGTGCTAACTTCACGCACCTGGGTAGGGTACCTAATCCTACACGATGTCGGTTAGAAGAACGTTCTCTACAAACTATCACAATAGATGCTAGTTTCACGATTGAACACTAGAGAGCTGCACGTGATGGAGTCAGAAATCCAGTGGATGACGATTACAAAGAGTTCACGTTAGAGACGCTAGAGCGCGTTAGTAATATGGTTTCTGACAGTGTGCTCTGGTACTATCCCATCCTGATGGTCCGATATCTTATGTCTTATGGTAATCTTGTGTCCTGCAATAGCTACGTCTGCCATGAGAATTATCCGGCATATTACGGATTAGGTTAGGTAAAGAAAATCATTTGGTGATTATTATTATTTTTTTTTTCTTCAAAGAAGTTCTTCCAACTTCAGCTCGAAGGGAAGCTACCTACTTGCCTACTTGTCTTCAAGAAATGAACAAATTGCAGACGGACCATGATATGGATTACAAATAAAAGTACCTACACAAGTACCTACCTACCTACCAAAAAGAAACAAACACTAGCCTGTAGCATCCTACCAAATTCTCTGGTTAGGGGACTTAAGAGTCTGGCTAGGGACGGTAAACAGAGAAGAGACAAGTGAAGTGTCAAGCTGAGGGACTATAAACAGGGAGGAGAACAGCTTATCCTAACCAGCTTAGCTAGCTGGCAGTTTTCAAAGGCTTATTCATTATCTAATTGCATGGAGTGTTATTAGTTATTACCTTCCTTATTTTCAAAGAGATTGCCATTGAGCAAAAGATCAGATTTTGCTGAAATCGACCAAATCCACTAAAATCATAACCGGTGGTCCTACATTTTCACCAAAACCAATATGAACAAACTGTGAATCTCTGATGACACCTTCAGTAATTAGTCAAATAACCAGTCTAATTTCTAAATCAAATCCACCCTCATCTCACGCATAGCTTGACTTCTCGAAAACCTTTGACTCTGTCGCACGGATTTCTGTGCGGGTCCCGGGTCTTGAACCCAGCGACCTTTCCATTAGACTGCGTCCTACATCAAGTTGTCAACCGTGTCAATTATAGGCACAGCTAAGTGTCTGACTAATTAACTGTTTAAACAAAGGAGAAGATTTAGTTTCTAGTGGTTGTTGCGTCTTGACATCTATTATAATGGTTATTGTTATAGCAGTTTCCGGAGTTCCTGAGGACGATTATCTTTATCTTGTAACCGCCTTCTTGTATGTGTATTGTCTCACTGGTGAGTGCACCTGTTGTGTTGTAAGTGCCGGTACATGGTGTATATCTGTACAACATATCTTGTAGTTATTATCTAATTTAGACTCTCCAAGTAGTTATGTGAATTACGCGTGGAAGATAGATGGAGATTATAGTGAAGCTGAAGATTAGAAGATAGAGGATTGCTCTGGATAATTAGGAGAGATTAACGCTTCGTTACGGCACTTGACGAAAAGAGGGACAAGGTTTAGTGGGTTTATTTCGTGTCCATTTACCTTATTTTAGGCATGTTAATTTCACCATCTTGTTAATTTATAAGTCTTACAATCGACTGGACTGGAACCTGAAACTCATATGAAGTAGATGAGAAGATGAGATTACTGGATTTTGGTGAAATGAAAACTAAAGTTGACGATAGTGGGGTAGGCGGTGTCGATCAAAATCGTTTGACCATAGTGTAGTGTAGATTTGTAGATTCGATGAGACATATTCGAAGATTCCCGACGATCCTAGTCCGTCTCCCTTTGCGTCGGGCCTACGTGCGAAATCCCTTAGAAAACTCAATGGCTTGTGGAATTTTCGAACCATTGCATTGTTTAGTGAGTTTAGTTTCCTCCTCTATAATCTACATTGGTTCATAACTCCAATATATAGTAATCTACATATAGTATATATAGTCCAGAATTTATACTAATCTACATATTATGTAGAATTGTAGATAGACCAGAATAATAAAGCGTCACGCAGTATAGTGTAGGTGTAATGACAATCTAGCATTTACTTACAGCCTGTATAGCTCTGGCCACCGGATATTACAATCAACTGCCTCCCCCCCCTGCTCCTCCTGGGGCATTTCACAATCCCCCCCCCCCCCCCCCTCGGGTTTTTTTGGGAATTGAGGGCCGGGGGGCATCAATGGTAGTTTTACGGGGGGAAGTCTGGTATAAATTATCACCTTAGCGGATAGTAAACGAGGTATAAGATGACACCATTACCTGGTGTTAGTTCCTGATGACAGAGTGGGGCCCAAGAGCGAAGAGCATGGGTTCGATCCCCGTCGAGTCATGGAATGTTATTGACCCAAGCACTTCAGAATAGACGGAGTTCCATGCCTCAGCTCTAGGATGGCAAATAAGGGACCACTTTTTTGCCATCCCACTGCTTTTTTAATAGTTGGTAGTTTATTAGACAGTTTAGGATAGTTATAGGATTTCAACTAAAAGAGCAAAGATCACTTTATGGAATATTATGTCTTCTTCAATTCAGTTTTGGGTAAGGATAAGGATTAAAAGATTACCACGGTCCATGATAATGTAGTGGTAGGGGAATTAACCATAGGTTGTATATGAGGGTGTAGGAATTAACCATGGTACAGTAAGGAATAACGATGGGTAGTGTCAGAGGGTGTGATCTTTGGTGCTTAGAGGGGATCGTTGGTGAATTGCAAGTTGGTTGGATTAGAGATTACCTAAGTGACTAACACATTTGTTAAATCCTTCTCACATGTTTGCATTCAACTCTTCATGACTGTGGGTCTTTTTACTCTTTTGACTAAGGGCAAAGAGCAAGTGGTCGTTATTTTATGATAAATTGAGGCTTTTGTAGAAAATGTATTTTATTTATTCAACATATTTTTATTTAGAGCTATGATTATAAGATTAGGGCAAAATATTAGGGCACAATCTACAAGAAAAATCGTTGAAAAGGTTAAAATTCAAAACTCACTTGTTCTTGCCATTATAAATTACGGCATACGTAATACCTATCTACTTACTTAATCTACTTACAGGTAGAGTAAAGCTTTATTGAACTGATTTAACACCATTGATGTCATTAAAAAGCCTGAAGTGATGATGACTTAAGTACCAATAAAAAACACGAAAAATCGTTGAAAAGGTTAAAATTCAAAACTCACTTGTTCTTGCCATTATAAATTACGGCATACGTAATACCTATCTACTTACTTACAGGTAGAGAATAGCTTTACTGAACTGATTTAACACCATTGATGTCATTAAAAAGCCTGAAGTGATGATGACTAAAGTACCAATAAAAAACATGTAGAAACCCATAAATCACCTATTAAGGCTCAATCCGACATTGAACACAAGTTCCCGTACTTCCGACAAAAAGGTTTTGCCTCACCACATCAGAATATATCTGATTAAAAGACATCCTTTGAAGGAGGTGTCCCAAAATGATCACCATATTAAACTGTCGTTGATTTAATTAGGATCCACATTGAACACAAGTTCCCGTACTTCCTATAAAAAGGTTTTGCCTCACCACATCAGAATATATCTGATTAAGAAGACATCCTTTGAAGAGGGTGTCCCAAAATGATCACCATATTAAACTGTCGTTGATTTAATTAGGATCCGATATCAAAACGATGAGGTTCCCCGAAAATTGACAAGCACCAGGAAGAAAGAACGAATTACAACGTCTTTACAGCACCTTATAACGAGTTTTACAACACTATAACGACTTGCTCAAGCATAAATCCTTCTGGAAATTAGCCCCAGTTGTACGTTTCGAGAGGATTTTGGATATAATTTTGCATACAGAGTGTCACTGGGAAGTTATGAGTTTTACAACACTATAACGACTTGCTCAAGCATAAATCCTTCTGGAAATTAGCCCCAGTTGTACGTTTCGAGAGGATTTTGGATATGATTTTGCATACAGAGTGTTACTGGGAAGTTAATCCTGAGTTCCCTTAGTATGAATCTAGAAGTGAAAAATCGTTTTAAAAATTCGTGATCTTTGGAAAATTAGGATAAGGAATGAGTCTAAATCAAATATTATAACTGATGAGACTGATTAAGAGCTCTTTGTTTGGAAATTTTTTGAGAATTCTTGGCTATTTAAGGAAAACGTTTTTAAGCAATTGCCTGAAAAATTTCTGCAGAATTGGGAGCTCCTTCGAAAGTTTGAAACAATAATAGAAAGTAAAAATGTTGCACCTTGGATCAGAGTGTCAGAGCCGATGGACCCAAATGGTGCACCACCTTAGAATACAAAGATTTTGCCTAAATTTTCTGCTCGAAGTTCATTAGACTTATCCTCATCAAATGATGCACCTTGGATCAGAGTGTCAGAGCCGATGGACCCAAATGGTGCACCACCTTAGAATACAAAGATTTTGCCTTAATTTTCTACTCGAAGTTCATTAGTCTTATCCTCATTGACAGAGAAGATTTCGAAATGTTTGAAGATTAAAAGAAGCGGAATGCTATGAAGAAGTAGAATTGGGCAGAATATTTTATTTTTCATTCATTTATTTTTTGAACATTAAGAAGCATTATAATATAGAGATGAAAAACTCTTCGTGATAAATAAATAATTAATTATTGTAAATAATTACCCGAAATTAATTTCCCCGCATGGCACGCCTTGGAGCAGCTGTTGAGGACAGGGCTGAACTCTAGGAGAGGACAGGCCAGTCCTAACCTTGGGGGCATGATTGGGGGGAGAGACTATCTGATGTTTATTTTTATGTACGAACTAGTGGTTGACCCGTCCTTTGTACGGGATCAGCGTGGCATAAGAGTCATAACTTTAAGGTGCTGCCATTTTGAATCGGGATGGAATATGACAAATTTAAATAGCCTATGTCAGATGTCACCCTAAGTACTCTTCTCAACAACCACAAAAAATTTCATCAAAATCGGTCAAGCCGTTTTTTCGTGAAAAGAGGACAACAAAAGGTCCATCAGAGTAACAGTGCCGTAACAGACAGACATACATGTACATGATTCTGTGTATGCAATATGCAGCAATTTAGTCGAATTTCGCGTTATTTTCATAGTATAACTTCTCGCTGTTTCTTATTTTCAAAAATTGTTATATCTTTTTCTACGTTTCCATTGAAAATTATAAGGGTTCTCTAATTTTATTTATTGACTATTGACTCTATTGAGAAGATATCCTGATATCAGCAGTCTGAGCAGAGTGAGCAGTTACAGTAATACAGTTTAATTTCTAAGGTCTTTAGTAACGGGGGTTTTACCCTCCATTCGACGACAAGCTACCCGCCACATTAACCTCGCACCTAGCCCTGGGTGACTCTATGAAAAGCCAACAGCACGAGATTGCCCAGATGGTCACCCATTTAGATACTATCCAGCACGAGTAATGTTGCTCAACTTTAATGATCCATCGGAAACTGGTGCATCCAAAATGCAGCGCCGATGCCGGCCGCTGGCAGAATAGGCCAAAAATAAAAGTCAATCCACACAGGTACCTACACATATTGAGAGACACACACCTGCTTATTGACAGAAAGTCCCTGTGTTTTGATTCCGGTTTACATGATTTTTTTTTTTATTAAATAATTCTAACGCTAGTAATTCGTCGCCTTAATTTAAAAGTTTCGTATTCTTTCAGAGATCCTCATCTAAAAAGTTTCGTATTCTTTCAGAGACACTCTGTGTTAAACAATCACAATTATTTTTCAACCCTTTTCTCTTTGCTTATCACTTGTTGTTTTCGTTCCTACATTTACAATGAAAATATTATCTCATTCATTTTGGAGAAGTCAAAACATTACACCGTATTCTTTCAGAGACACTCTGTGTTAAACAATCAGAATTATTTTTCAACCCTTTTCTCTTTGCTTATCACTTGTTGTTTTCGTTCCAACATTTACAATGAAAATGAAAATATTATCTCATTCATTTTGGAGAAGTCAAAACATTACACAAAAAAAAAATAAAGATAAATAAATCAATGCCGTATCCGGGGTTTCAACCCAGGTCCTCGAAATCGGGGACTTGAGCTTCCGTTGTTGAGTTTTGTTGAAAGGTGAACGAGATGTTTAGGATTATTATTGTATAGGTGCTTTGGTGAGGAATTGAGATTATTATATTTATTACTCATGTATTATTGTACTTCGGTGGATTGAATAGCGTAACTTAGTGTACCTATAAAAGGATTTTTTTTTTATTTTATTTTACCTATTTATTATTTTTAGTTTTTACTTTTCTTTTATCAGTGGGTACTTACCTACTTTTTTTATGCTCTCCAAGATATCCAAATCCAAGTGCTTTCCTCTTACACCCATATTTATGAACAAAATGCTGGCTCTTAAGTTCGTGTTAAGCATAGTCTCAAGGCATTTGATAGGTCAATTTTGACTTGAGACTTACACCCATATTTATGAACAAAATGCTGGCTCTTAAGTTCGTGCTAAGCATAGTCTCAAGGCATTCGATTGGTCAATTTTGACTTGAGATTGAGACTGATCTAAAAACGATCATTCTTGTTCATAAATACGAGTGTGAGTCTCTAAAATCTAATGAGAATAATTTCAACCTATAGGTTTGCGCCCAAATAGAAGACGTGTTTGTTTTTTTTGTTTTTTTTTTTTTTTTTTTTATTTAGGGGCTT
>NW_007381417.1:0-4022 GCF_000475195.1 Diaphorina citri | reverse complement strand
GGGGTCCTCTCATCCTCCCCCCCCCCGTCAACTAACATTATAGGCACCCGGTCTCGCCATATGTCCGACAATTCATTTAGCGATCTAACAGTAATGTGGATGTGATATGACTCACTGCGAAATAATAGACCCAGATAGATGTTAAGATTGTATTATACATCTAATCATATTTAAACCCCCCCCCCTCCTGCTCCTCCTGGGGCATTTCACAATCCCCCCCTGCCCCTCTGGATGTATTAGGAGACTAGAGTCGTGGGGGCTATTTGATTCTATTAAGCCAGGAGATTAGACAGCGAGAATGGATAGGAGCTTACCAATGTGAAAGAATTTCAATGGTAGTTTTACGGGGGGAAGTCTGGTATAAATTATCACCTTAGCGGATAGTAAACGAGGTATAAGATGACACCATTACCTGGTGTTAGTTCCTGATGACAGAGTGGGGCCCAAGAGCGAAGAGCATGGGTTCGATCCCCGTCGAGTCATGGAATGTTATTGACCCAAGCACTTCAGAAGAGACGGAGTTCCATGCCTCAGCTCTAGGATGGCAAATAAGGGACCACTTTTTTGCCATCCCACTGCTTTTTTAATAGTTGGTAGTTTATCAGACAGTTTAGGATAGTTATACACTGAGAAAAAAAACGGGTGCCGGCAGCCCAATCGGGTGACTGGGTTCGGCACCCTAATATTGAACTCTACGAGTATATCGAGAAGCTCGACACTATAATGTAGTAATGTAGCATTCCAACACTTTAAATCAGGGGAAGTAACCCAATAATAGAGTTCTTCTACCCTAACTTGTGGCACCCTGTCACCAATTTTTTTTCTCAGTGTAGGATTTCAACTAAAAGAGCAAAGATCACTTTATGGAATATTATGTCTTCTTCAATTCAGTTTTGGGTAAGGATTAAAAGATTACCACGGTCCATGATAATATGAGATGGTAGGGGAATTAACCATAGGTTGTATGAGGGTGTAGGAATTAACCATAGGTTGTATGAGGGTGTAGGAATTAATCATAGGTTGTATGAGGGTGTAGGAATTAACCATAGGTTGTATGAGGGTGTAGGAATTAACCATAGGTTGTATGAGGGTGTAGGAATTAACCATAGGTTGTATGAAGGTGTAGGAATTAACCATAGGTTGTATGAGGGTGTAGGAATTAACCATAGGTTGTATGAGGGTGTAGGAATTAACCATGATACAGTAAGGATTAACGATGGGTAGTGTCAGAGGGTGTGATCTTTTGGTGCTTAGGGGGGCTCGTTGGTGAATTGCAAGTTAGTTGGATTAGAGATCTGGTGTGATGGGTGTGGTGTGTGGGGGGGGAGTGTATTTGTGTGTGTGTGGTGGTCCCGTACAAAGGACGGGTCAACCACTAGTAATATCTATCTGTGGTACAACTTGTATAGCTATGATTGTACAATTTGTATTTTGACTATTTTGTGTACCTTTAACAAGTTTAACCTGTTAAATTGAATATACCCGGTGGTAATGGGGAGTACAAAGGAGCTATTTGTTTTCTCTAACCCCGTGTTAAGTGTTCGTTAACCTCATCTACAATCTCATGATAAGAATGCTCCGAGACTGTTCGGGCATGGTCTTCGAGCGTCCTCAGAGGGTCAAACACTTTAACATGAGATTTTAGGTACCCATAATAGGCTTCATGGGTACCGAAAATGTACATACAAACTTGGATAGTTATATGTACAATCTACTTGGGAATAGAAAACGTTAATCCACTGGTAACCCGCTTGCTTGTCATGCAGAAGGTCCCGGGTTCGATGCCACGCTCTTCCATTGCCAACTGAGTGCACGAGTTCCGAACGGATCACTGAAAGCTGTTATAGGACACACAATATGTTGCTTTTCCAGCTCCATAGTTAATTCCAAACAATTAGATCACATTGCTACACTATTAATAAGTACCTACTTAATAAAACATTATCCATAGTGAAAATAGCCTATTAATTGATTCTGAACACAGTTCACTTGCAGGTGTTTCTGTGGGCCCGCTAAGCCAGGAAGGTTAAATATGCTTAGGTTAACCATGTGACTATATCAATCTGCATAAATATAACATAGTTACGTGGGCCCGCTAAGCCAGTAAGGTTAAATATGCTTAGGTTAACCATGTGACTATATCAATCTGCATAAATATAACATAGTTAATAGTTAGTGGATTAAGGGGATATTATTTACATAGGTACCTAGCGTGAGAATATTTTGCCCTATTGTTTTGTCCACCTGAAAAGTGGGTAAGCGGAGGCGAGGGAAGGGGGTAATTTCTGACCACTGAGGAATTTTGTGAAAGAAGGACCACTTCTTGGTTAGGTGGAAGAGCTCTCTGCTTGAGAATCCTGGGATCCTTTTCGTTATCCTTCCACACAGAATATTATTTCCAATAGAGGATATCAAGGCATTTGCAGCAATGCCAGCTTAAGTAGTCTTCTGCAGATTATGACGATGGGTCAGCTCCCTGGTTAGGGGTCACCTGTGCTCGCGTTGCACGCGCGGGAGACCCGGGTTCGATTCCCGGCGGGGTCAAGAAATTTGTATCATGCAAATGATTGATCCCGTGACTGGCTGTTGTGGGGCCCACTCAGCGGACCCGGGTTCGATTCCCGGCGGGGTCAAGAAATTTGTATCATCCAAATGATTGATTCCGTGACTGGCTGTTGCGGGGCCTCGATCTCGTTTCAGTCAGCTCCCATGGCGTAGTGGTCACTGCGCTCGCCTTGCACGCGGGAGACCCGGGTTCGAATCCCGGCAGGGTCAAGAAATTTGTATCATGCAAATGATTGATCCCGTGACTGGCTGTTGCGGGGCCCACTCAGCCTCGTGAGGAAATCCAATCTTCAGCTCCCATGGCGTAGTGGTCACTGCGCTCGCCTTGCACGCGGGAGACCCGGGTTCGATTCCCGGGGGAATGGCGTCAGCTCCCATGGCGTAGTGGTCACTGCACTCGCCTTGCACGCGGGAGACCCGGGTTCGATTCCCGGCGGGGCCAAGAAATTGTGTATCATGCAAATGATTGATTCCGTGACTGGACTCAGCCTCGTGAGGAAAATGAGTAGCTATGGCATATAAATGCGCATAGCGACCGGTGCCAGCATGGTAGGTAAACATGGGATGTTAGGATTATTGAGATATTTGGAAAAATCCTACAATGCTGCAGTGAGCACCAAAGTTGTGACATAATAACACAAAGAAACTGCATTTACATTACATAATATTATTTCTGCATGTAAATTACAAAGCTCAGCCTGGTTAGCTTGGATGATAGCGCGTCTGACTTGTAAGCGCTAGGTCGTGGATTCGATTCCCGCCCGGACCGGACTTTATCCTAATCAGAAAAGCTTCGTTCTCGGAACGGCTGGCTTTCTTCTATCCTGTCCTTCTTCTCTCTTCGATTTCGGGACGATAAGACCATAGCAGTTACAGTTCCCTCTGCCAAAACCTCTTTAAAAAAAAAAAAAAAGTGAAAAGTTCTTTTGAAAAAAAAAAAAATCTGTCTGGCCGGAAGTAAGGTGTTTTTCGCTGTGGTGTGAATTTGAATTAGCTCAGTCCTTAATTATGACTAGGAGCTATCAGTCATTCTCTGTTCAAATGGATGAGTGTACCCCAGCAGGTGAGTAAATAGAAGGGCTGGTTTGGTGATATGCTGTAAAAGGGTTTCTTGCTAACTTTTAAGGTTTGATAGAGAACTGCAACTGATAATTTATGATCGTCCCGAAAACGGAGAGAAGGAAGACAAGATGGGAGAAAGCCAGCCGTTCCGAGAACGAACCCAATCTGTTTAGGATGAATTCCGCCCCGGGCGAGAACCGAACCCGCGACCATATCGGTTACAAAAGGTAGACCTTCCAAGCTAACTAGGCTGGCATCAAGAAGTTTTTTTCAAAGCACTGACAGCACTTTTGCTTGTGAATTGGTTTTACTTGAGGCTTCTGTGGCCTTTTTTCCAGTGAATCCTTCACTCTCCTATCAAGTACTCTTCATTTTTTGGTCATCAACAGACCGGC
>NW_007381416.1:10056-13265 GCF_000475195.1 Diaphorina citri | reverse complement strand
TAAGGCCTTAGCAGTTACAGTTCCCCTTATCAAACCTATTTTTAAAAAAAGATGGGTGTTTCACTGCCATTTTTATTTTGTAGCGATGAAACAACTGCTACAATAGACTCGTCTGTACCGTAGCATGCCCATCCAGGAGTATGTTCCTCATCAGATGGACGATATGAGACGCAATATGTACTTCCCATTCAGATAATACCCAAATGTCCCAAATGGGAAATATTGTGTCTAGGATAGGCTGGCTAAGCTTGAACATAGAAAGGCAAAAAAATACCCATTTCGATTTTTTCGTTCTATTTTTCAAGCTTAGCCTAACCTATAGCCTAGCCCTATGTACATATATAGTATAAGCTAACCACTACCTTAATATCTCACCTATTAGAGATTTTCTCAATTGAAATCACTTTTGAGAGAGGAATATTCGGTTTCAATTTCCAAGTGAGTCAAAACTTTTTTAATACATACCTATTATGTATTAGGTAACTATTCATTAATTAGGTATATTTATTATTTATCTGTTTAAGACTTTTAATTGGTACATGCCTACCATAATACTGAATATACCTACCAATTTAGTTAAATTTAAACACTTTGAAATCCTAAGAAAAGATTATTGTGAAGGTAACAGAGCTTGTGGTGGTGTTGCCATATTTATAAAAGATTGTATTTATTTTGAACCTTTGAATATCATTAGCCCTCTTCAAGTAATAGCCGCAAGAATTTACCAACCCATACCATATACTATTTGTAATATTTACCTACCACCTTTGAAATTAATAACGAAGCAAGAATTATTGGACATTGTAAGCCAACTTGAACCACCTTATGTAATTGTGGGCGACTTTAACGCCCACAATACACTGTGGGGCTCTAACCACACCAACCCAAAAGGTAAGATAATAGAAGAAATACTTGCTCAGAACAGTAATATTACCCTTTTGAATCAGTACGGAGAACCAACTCATTTTAATATATCAACCAGAACCGAATCAACAATAGATCTTGCTCTGAGTTCTTCCTCTATAAGTACTAAGTTAACCTGGACCCGAAATGACGATCTTTCCTCAAGCGACCACTACCCTATCAGGATATCTTTTAACCCCAGAAATTCCACTGTAACCTCTACCAAAAAGAAGTGGTTATTTCACAAGGCAGACTGGGTGAATTTTACGAGTTCAATCAGTCTAAATTTAACAAATCAAGATAATATAAATAACCAAACAAAAGAAATTTCGAATGAAATATTAAACTCCGCCAGAGCTTCAATTCCTCAGACGTCCGGTAAAATACCTCCCCTTAATGTCCCTTGGTGGAATAAAAACTGTCAAACCGTTATAAAGAATAAGAAAAAGTCCTTCCAAAAATTTAAATGTTGTCCAACTGTTGAAAATTGGATAACCTTTAAAAGGAACCGTTCTTTAGTTCGAAGGACAATCCGAAAAGAAGAAAAAGAATCCTGGGTTCGATTTACAAATTCCCTAAATCATAAAACACCAATAAGTATTGTTTGGGAAAAAATACAAAAAATCAAAGGAAGCTGGGATGAAAAACCGAAAGTGAAATGCCTGAAAATCAGCGATCAAATAATAACGGACCAAACTCAAATTGCCGAACAAATAGCTGTTCATCTTTCTCAAGTATCTAATCCAACCTATGAGCAAACTGGAGAATATAATTTAAACTTTTCCTCTGATCAAAGAGAGATTTACAATTCTGAAATAACCTTCTCCGAATTAGAACATGCCATCCAATCATTAAAACTCACCTCAACAGCTGGCCCTGATCTCATTCATAATCAAATGCTTACCAAAATATCTCAAGAAGCTAAAAACAATTTGCTTACCTATTTTAACAATATTTGGACAGGACATGTATTTCCAGACGATTGGCGTATATCAGAAATTATACCTATTCCAAAACAGGGAAAACCTACTACCACGCCTGAAAATTTGCGTCCTATCTCATTAACATCCTGTCTATGTAAACTCCTCGAAAAAATTGTTTCCAAAAGATTCGATTGGTACCTGGAATCAAATAACTTAATAACTAAAGAACAATCCGGAGGTAGAAGAAAAAGATCAACTCTTGACCAACTGTTGCTCCTTCAGGATGAAATTTTAACTACCTTTACCCAAAGTGAATACCTATTCTGTATTGCCTGTGACATAAGCCACGCCTACCAGAGTGTAAAAAATAGGGTTGCCAACCGTAACGTTATTTCCCGGAACAATCCGTATTTTTGTCAAAAATCAAATGTTCCGCCGGAACACACCTTTGTTCCGTTTTTTTTCCCCCAAATCTATGGAAAATACGGGAACTGACTAATAAACAGAAAAAAATACAAAAAAAAGTTTAAAAAGATACCTAGGTAGGTACGTACGAAAAACACAAAAACCCGCGAGTCAAGTAGGTAATGTAGTGTAGGTAGTAACGTACTAGTTAACTAGTACGAATGTATATCGTACAGCGTACAGGTGCATGCAGCATGATTCATAAATCTGGATCATAACCAAAGAACAATCCGGAGGTAGAAGAAAAAGATCAACTCTTGACCAACTGTTGCTCCTTCAGGATGAAATTTTAACTACCTTTAGCCAAAGTGAATACCTATTCTGTACCCGGGTAAAAATCGGGAAATCCGTATTTTTTCACCATTTTGCTAGTTTGTACCGTATATGCCGAAAAAAAAGTTGGCAACCCTAGCTAAAAAAGGAAGTTGTAATGAACCAATTACATGAGTGGGGCTTGAGGGGTAACCTCGCAATATTTATCCAAAATTATCTCACTGACAGAAAATTTTATGTCCGCCTGGGAAATGAAAAGTCGACCTTGAAAAACATTAAAAATTCTATACCCCAAGGCGGAGTATTAAGCAATAAACTCTTTCTGGTTGCCATTAATAAAATAACAATATTCGTTCATCCGTTCATCCGTTTGCCTTTTTATTGATGATTTTATTACCTATATATATTTCCGCCACAAAATTTAAAAATTCTATACCCCAAGGCGGAGTATTAAGCAATAAACTCTTTCTGGTTGCCATTAATAAAATAACAATATTCGTTCATCCGTTTGTCAAGAGAGGCCTTTTTATTGATGATTTTATAATATATTTCCGCCACAAAAACATAGAAACAGCCTTTACACTTGTTCAAGAGACTCTTAGAAATTTGCAAAGATTTTCAGAAGAAACCGGACTCGAATTCTCA
>NW_007381416.1:1119-9856 GCF_000475195.1 Diaphorina citri | reverse complement strand
TTTCAGGAGATTCCTCCGTGAATAGTGGAAGTCAAGTAGTATAATGGGCTAATATTACAGCAGCTGGCTTTTATTACATTCTTTTTCCCTAATAAATTACCTAGGCTAATTTATCACACGCTGGCTACCCGAACTAACCTAACTGCCTTAGTAACCTACTGAGCTCTGCTAGGAAAGGTCGATCGAAGGAAGTGACTTCTAAGTTTCAACACAAGGCGACGATTTAGTTCCTCATGTCCATCTGCAATAGCTGTCAAACGGATTGTCTGATTTTGGTTAAATTATGTTAAAATGTTCACAAATTTGGCTCGTTGTTTCCGAAATACGTGCAAAACTATAAAAATAAGAAAATCAACACCATCAACGTATTCTTAGAAGAAAAATTTCCTCTCTTCAAGAAAATTCACACTCTTACACATCCACCTCCACCTCCCTGGACACTGGATACACCTGACTTGAACTTCCAGCTCCACATCTTTACTAAGAAAATAACAAGTTCTCCAATTATCAAATCCAATTTTCTTGCCATTCTACAAAACTATGAAGCTCATGTTAGGATTTACACTGACGGATCCAAAGACGAGGAAAACGCAGGTTGTGCTTTTGTAATTCCCGACCGAAATATTACAAAAATGTTTAGCCTCGATTCCAAATCAAGTATATTTGCATGTGAACTGTACGCAATATACGCTGCTCTCGAATACGTACATCATCCGAACAATAATACAGTAGAAAACTATGTTATAATATCAGACTCTCAAGCCGCTCTACAAGCTATATCCAACATTTATACAATACAAAATCAACTCATTACAAACATCCAAACACTAATTCAAGAAATTAAACAAAGCGGAAAACAAGTAACCTTTGTTTGGTGTCCAAGTCATTGCGGCATTCTGGGGAATGAAGCAGCAGACCAGGCAGCAAAAACGTCACTTACTACTCCGGATCTTCCTACCTATCAATACTTACTGCCTAGCGACCTCATCCAAAACCTAAAACAAACTACCTTGAAAGAATGGCGAGAAAGTTTCCGTCAAGTATCAACCAAACTGTCAGAAATAAAACCCGTACCAGCAACATGGCAAACATCATTCCAGAAATCCCGACTCAATGAAACTATGCTCATGAGATTGAGAACAGGACACAGCCGCCTTAGTCACCAACACCTCCTGAAAAGAGAACAACCTCCAACCTGTGGATGTGGAGAGCTCCTCACAATTAAACATATTTTAACCACCTGTACCATCTACTCCACAATCCGCAATCAAATGTTTCCACCCAGTGAGCGAACTATGGCCGCCATGCTCCAGGACTCACAAAATCAAATCAACAAAGTTTTCGCCTTCATCCAAGAAACCCAAATCAAAGGATTTTAGCCTTAAAACTGACACACAGTATACCTATTATTGCTTATTGCTATGTACCTATTTATTTTCTA
Organism: Diaphorina citri; assembly: GCF_000475195.1. Taxonomy (NCBI): domain Eukaryota; kingdom Metazoa; phylum Arthropoda; class Insecta; order Hemiptera; family Psyllidae; genus Diaphorina; species Diaphorina citri. The sequence continues at coordinate 8,415 of NW_007381416.1, read as the reverse complement.
TTGCTTGTTACCTATTTATTTATCTTTCCTTTCTTAGGCCAAAATATGTGATGGGAGAAACGTAATGAATAACAATAATAAATTAATCTTAGTACTATCAAGCGTGCCGGGAGGCGCGCGAACGTCAAGAGTTCGAAGCGCCGCCCGGCCTATATTAACACGAAACAGAATTTCAACGTTTTTCGGCATTTTCACCTCAACTTTTCTCCCACTTCCCCTTAACTTTAAGCAAATTTTATTTGATATTCCTGGTCGGACGTGAAAGTAGATGCGAAATCTCCAAAACCCGAACTTTCTACGATTTGTTTAACCGGTTTTCTGATAGGCTCAAAAATCTTGAAAATCGCGAATTTTTTTTTTTCACCCGATTCAATTATCACGCCTACAGCCCGTTCTACAAATGGTGGGAAGATGATTAAGGTGTCTCCAGAAAGGTCTCGTCGAGGAGAAGTGCCTTTTCTTGGTTTCATCTTCTTAGCTCTAAACACTCTAAAGGGAGACCCGCTAGGGAGGAAAAAGTGACTTTTTAGGGGAAAAATTCAAAATTATCGCTCGAGTTGATTAATAAGGAAGTTTTGTGCTAAATAGAGATAAATGTCGGAGTGTCCGAGAGGTAAGGTGTGTGGTCACTAACAAGCTGCCGAGCGGGAGGGGTGGGGGTTCGAATCTCACGGTGGTCATATTTTTTGTACATAATGTCATCATTTAAAAATATTTTATGAATAGCCCTAGTTATTTTTTTCATAATTTTATAGTTAATAAAAATATGAAAAATGATTTTCATGTAGGTACCTACATTATCATTATCTTCTTAGTAGGCATAGAATAATAATATCTATGTAAGTGCTTATGTACTATTGTACAGAGCCAATTTTTTTACTTTGTATTTTAGTAATAACCCATGACTCCCCTAAACATGTCATTTATTACGATAAAATCTGCCTAGGGCGAGAATCGAACCCGCGGCCTAGCACTTATAAGGATACAAGGCGGACTCGCTACCAACCAAGCTGAATAGGAAAAATCTGGTGTGAACATCACACGACTTTCTATTACATTTGCGAATACATACTAAAAGAAAGGAGTATCAAACCCGCAACTTCTCAACTGTAAGTCGGAGAGTGCTAAAAGTAGCACCATTCGATTCGGCGTAAAAAATCACATGGGATTAACTATTCACATGCTTACTTGTTAATGATTCACAAATAAAAGGGAAATTTGTTGACACAGGGGAGTCAGACTCTCAAGCCGCTCTACAAGCTATATCCAACATTTATACAATACAAAATCAACTCATTACAAACATCCAAACACTAATTCAAGGAATTAAACAAAGCGGAAAACAAGTAACCTTTGTTTGGTGTCCAAGTCATTGCGGCATTCTGGGGAATGAAGCAGCAGACCAGGCAGCAAAAACGTCACTTACTACTCCGGATCTTCCTACCTATCAATACTTACTGCCTAGCGACCTCATCCAAAACCTAAAACAAACTACCTTGAAAGAATGGCGAGAAAGTTTCCGTCAAGTATCAACCAAACTGTCAGAAATAAAACCCGTACCAGCAACATGGCAAACATCATTCCAGAAATCCCGACTCAATGAAACTATGCTCATGAAATTGAGAACAGGACACAGCCGCCTTAGTCATCCCCATAGAAGGACTTATCCAAACCTGGTCGACCTATATGTCAAATTAAAGGTCTTTTTACCAGGAACACGAAAGTGGTGGTGCAAATTTTGTCATCATTACATGAAAGTAAAATCGCCAAAAAACCAAAAAAAATAGTTTTTGGGGGATTTTTTTTTCACACAAAATAAATCTGATCTTAAAATTTGTTGCGACAACCTATGAACTCAAAGCGAGAAAGTTTTAGATAACACTTCAGTCGTTATTTTAAAATCATCTTATTCAATATGTGATAAAATCGTTCAGATAGGAATACATAGTCAACCTCATCTTCAAATTGCCCTAGGCAAACCAAAATCATGTCAAGTCAAAAAAAAACTTTTCCAATTCACTTCTTTTTGGACGGTTCGCGGAGTTTGCGAATACCGCGGAACCGTCAAAAATTAAATAAATTGAAAAAATAATATCTCCACAAGATTCAGAAGTAAAAAATACCATGATTTGATATGTCACACAGTTACCTTTAAATATATTATAGGATTCGCGGATTATTTCATAAAATAATTAACAATAATTAGTGTACCTATTTTTTTTCTATTGTCATTCTTGTATAAAGGGTTAGTCCCGTAAATAAATAAATAAAATTAAAGAATTAACTCATTGATTATAAAATTCTGAACAATTACCTTCGATATAAATTGTAAAATAATAATAAACTAGCACTCTTGAAATCGAAAAAATCTCCGTACTCTTCGAAAAAAAAAATACAAACACAGATCAAAACAAAGATAACACTTGCAGGAACATGTAGTTCCTAGTCCGTCCAAGACAGCTCTGAAACTCTGAACTTCGTTAAGACCGTTAAGTTCGTTGTTCGTTCTGCCGCGATGCGCGATGTAGGTACCTACCGTTTTTCCCCCGTGTTTTTACTTTCTATTACTACAGTATAGCGGAGCTATACTAGTAATGAAAGTATTGCAATCGGTCCAAATTTTCAAAATCAGGAAATGGTTGGAAATATCCGTTTTGGGATCCCCTGATGTCAAACAAGCTGGGTCCGTCCCTCCGGGAATTTTTTAGCCCGTAGTTTATTCGATCGTGGTTAAAGAAAATCAGTACCTACATATGTACCTACCTAATTTGTTTAATATTCAGTTTATTATCATTCTTGATTTGATTTTTTGATTTTACTTTCATGTAATGATTTAAAATCAAGACTAGAGCCCGTTCTCCCTTTATTCCCAATATAAGGTTCAAGTCACCCATCCATTTATTGGCCTTGCTCGGCGTAGCTTAACATAGATGACGCTAAAACCGGTCTTAAATGATCGACTGAAGTGTTACCTAAAACTTTCTCGCTTTGAGTTCATAGGTCATCGCGACAAATTTCAAGATCAGAGCTCATTTGTGTAAGAAAATGTGAAAAAAATCCCCCAAAAACCAGTTTTTTTGGTTTTTTGGCTTTATGGTTCTCTGGACAAAATTTGCACACCATTTTCGTGTTCCTGGTAAAAAGACCTTTAATTTGATATATAGGTCGACCAGGTTTGGATAAGTCCTTCTATGGGGACAGACAGACAGACCGACCGACCGGTGACAGACACCGAAGCGAATACAATATAGTCCGTCCCTTATACCTTTTTATTAACTATTGTAATAATAAAGGAAGGACGGAGTAAAAAGTGATTTTTAGCCCATGGGTCTGTACGTGTGTATGTATGTATGTATGTACGTATGTATGTATGTATGTATGTGTGTACTACAGGTTTAAATGGGAAATTTTGAAAAGGTGGTATACAAAATATCTCAAGAACGGTTTGTCCTAGAGCGATGAAATTTGGTATGCTATCCCGGTATGGTCCAAGGACGCGACTGTAACAATTTGGTGAAAATCGGACAGTCACTCATCCAGATATCAACCAAAGTCAATGTTGCTTCGAACTTCGAAAAAAAATCAATTTTTTTCATACTTTATATGATTCCTTATCACACGGGGAGTATTTTAAGATAGGAAATTTTTGGTCGAAAAATGGAGGCGGTCGATTTTGGACTTGGAAAAATTTTCAAAAAAAAGTTCAATTTTTGGACACTTTTTAATGATCTCTCATTAAATTTTAAAATAGGAGTATTTTAAGATAGGAAATTTTTGGTCGAAAATTGGCCGCCGTAGGCGGCTCAGGCTCGGGACTTAGAAATATTTTCATTTTTCCCTTGGACCATACCGGTATAGCATACCGAATTTCATCGCTCTGCGACAAACCGTTCTTGAGATATTTTGTATACCACCTTTTTCTCACAAAACAATTGTTAAGTAACAATGACTTTGTCCAAGAAATTATATTTTATACATAAAAGTGACAACGATCGATCGATCAACATTACAATTTAAATATTAACATTATACATATTGCGAATCGTATTTTATTGGATATACCTACCCCAAAGTTATGGACTTTCCTCTGTGTTAACGTTGGGGTGAATGTAGCCAATTTTTCAAATAATATATACATACATATTCAATTCAATTCATATTTTTAATGTGATATTTGACAAGAAACATTTTACACAACTTACAATAATAGGTACCTACTGGGGGGGATGATAATAATAATATATACTAAAAAAATAAAATTTTCGAATATGACTATTTATCTACCAGAAGAAAAAAAATAGAAAAACTAGTTAGTTAGTTATTAAATAAAAAGAATAATAGAGAATTAGAAACTATGTAAGTACTTGTATTGTTGAAAAAGGCGAAGAAGGCAAGCCAGAAAAGTCTGGTAATTATGACCGTTGAAATTTAAGGGAAGTTTTAATAGAACCTGGATAGTCTGCTAGTACCAGGTAATCTGTGGTGAAGATAATAGCGTCTTCACAATTTATTGTAGGGAACACAGCCTAGTCTGGATAGGGGACATTAAACAGGAAGCATAGGTATACTTCTTACGTGTAAAAGAAGAAAGTCAACAAAACCCAAACCAGGAGACCTTCTCTACCTAGCTCAAGTGAAACACAAACCAAGCAAACCAAACGAAAAGTCGGCGGAAAGAGATGTCAAGCTACACCTATGCCTGCTGTTTCACGGAAATCTGCTGCTGCATCCACTACGCCCAATCAGGACAAGGGCAAAGAAGAGGAGATAAAGCTCCTGAAGAAACTGAACATCGAACTGCTGCAGCGTCTAAAGTCTATTGAGAACGAACTAACATCTACAAGGCAGAAACTTCACGATCTGGAACAGGTATCCTTCACAAACACGCCCACCACCGAGTGTCTGGCTCCCACTGTTCTACCATCCGTGTCTGAACCCCAATCAGAAGTGACTACAAGTTCCAGTCATGACAATTCCTCAGTGTCAGATTCACATAGACCTCGCCTCCTGGTGTGTGGGGATAGTATGACGCGGGACTTTGGTAAAATATTACAAGGACTTCTTCCCAAATATGATGTCCAGTGTTGCACCTATCCTGGAGCAACCCTCTCGTGTGCTATCGAAGATCTGCCAAAGCGTGTTAAGAAATTTACCAAGAATGATGGTCTGGTAATTATGACCGTTGAAATTTAAGGGAAGTTTTAATAGAACCTGGATAGTCTGCTAGTACCAGGTAATCTGTGGTGAAGATAATAGCGTCTTCACAATTTATTGTAGGGAACACAGCCTAGTCTGGATAGGGGACATTAAACAGGAAGCATAGGTATACTTCTTACGTGTAAAAGAAGAAAAAGTAGCAACATATTTGGATCAAATCTTTCTATTCTCAATCTTTGTCGAGTATATCATTTTTACTTCCTTGAGTGTAACTATTTTATGTCTGGTGACATGTATACAAAGCATGGATTACACTTCAACACCAAAGGTAACAAGCGGGGCCCGTCTAAAGAAGAAAAAGAAGAAGAAGAAGAAGAAGAAGGAGAAAAAGATCACATGAGAAATACATATATATTAAACTGTCAAACGACTTGACTCAACCCTTTCCATGAACACACAACCCACACATCGTCAGTCCCGTGGTCAACTTACCGGTATCTCCCGTACCCTCGTGGACGTGCTCCAAGGGATCTTCAATAAGGGTGGCGTCAGCTGGCGGGATCTTGCCTATGTCGGGGACCAGGTGAAGACGACCGCTTGAACCCCTGGAGGAGAAGAAAAGGGTTAGAGGTGAACTCACCCAGAAAAACGACTTGGGCCAGTCACTCTCTACCAGGTAGACCTGGCAGGTTCACCTGATCAGGTCCGCCTGTCGGGTCTGGTGCTCATCAGGTATCAGGCTGTGATGAAGGAATTTACATACAATATTATGGGAAAACTATGAATTTTATATTTCTGACTCCCCATGACTTCACGTGACGTGACGTGATTGATAATAGTGTGTTTCTATGATGATAAGGTTTAGAACTCGGGAAAATTATCGTATTCAAATACACGAAAATAAATGTTTGGACAAACAAGAAGAGAATGATCGAACAAATCAAGAACATGAGATTTGTGACTGTAGAACCATAAAAAATGAAAACAGTATGAGATATTTGGGTATTCAATTTAATAAAAATATGAAATGGAATAATCAAACAATATATATAAAAAACAAGTTGAATTCAATTCTACACAAAATGCAGTATATTAAGAGAATAGTACCATTAAGAATTAAGGTAATGATTTACAAAACTCTGTGCGAATCTGTTATAAGATATGGACTTGAGACTTATGGTTATACAACCGAAACAAATTTAAAACCAATAAAATCGGCTCATAAGAAAATAATAAAAGCGACACTGTATCCTCACACAACAAAAAATCAAAGAATGGAATTGATGAGAAAATTTCAAATACTTAATTTCGAAAATTTACATAAATACATAATGACAATCAGTTACTATTATGAAGATATATACAGACAAATACAAGATTCATCATATAACACGAGACACATACATTACATCATGCCCAACATTAGAAACAATTATGGAGCATCAACGTTCGAACATCAAATACCTAAATTATTAAACGAATTACCAGACGAACTTAAAGAAATTGAAAATGAAAAGAAAATGAAATTAAAAATAAAAGAATTCTATCTATCAAGAAACAATGAAATATAAATGAAACTTAAGAATGAACTAATAAAGAAGATGAAGAAAATTTAAGAAGAAAAATAATTAAGAAGAATTCCCTAAAAGTACTCTAGTACTTAAAGGGATTTATTCCAAACAAAAGAACATTTTATTGTTAATGTGATATAAAATAAACTTCAATATTATTATTATTATTACACACACACACACACACATCCATCACACACCACACACACACACCACACACACACACGGTCGCGCTACGCGCTCCCTGACACGTCCCACAGTGCAGCATAATGGGCATAACTTTGAACCGCCGCCATTTTGAATCAGGATGGAATGTGACGATTTTAAGTAGCCTATGTCACCTGGAGTACTTTTCTTAACCACAAAAAATTTCATCAAAATCGGTCGAGCCGTTTTTGCGTGAAAAGAGGACAACCAAAGGTCTATTTAGCGTGACAGACATACATACAGACAGACAGAAATTTTTCTAATGTGATTTTTGGAATCGCGGATGCATAAGGAGTAAGAATAACTAAAAATTTCACGATTCTAAGCAATGTACAGACAAATCTACAATTTTATTTATATA
>NW_007381416.1:0-698 GCF_000475195.1 Diaphorina citri | reverse complement strand
ATTATTATTATTATTATTATTATTATTAATTATTATTATTAATCACGGGAATAAATATGACGAGCGTATCCCTGACTTTTCAGGGAAATGAGGTCGTCATCCCGATGATGATAATGACACGCCAGTTTAAGAGTTTAATTTAACTCGCTAATGTTTAAGGTTATTATTGTTATTATTATTATATTAATTATTATTATTATTATTATTAATTATTTATTATTATATATTATTATTATTTTATTATTATTATTATTATTATTATTATTATTATTATATATTATTATTATTATTATTATTATTACAGTACTGATTATTATTTTCGTCGGAGGGGAAAATTTGCTTTGAGTTTTCAAACACAGGCGTAATTTAGAGATTTTTGGAGTCTGTGAAAGGGTTTTTTACCCTCTAAAAACCCCCCCTTTTATCTTTACTATTATCTTGCCCCGGAAACGCCTAAGAAATTATGTGTACATTATGTAAGTTGGTGTTCCTTTTCTTTCGTATATATTTCATACATATGGATGTATGTCATCTTTATTTAAACAATTACCTTCGATATAAATTGTAAAATAATAATAAACTAGCACTCTTGAAATCGAAAAAATCTCCGTACTCTTCGAAAAAAAAAAATACAAACACAGATCAAAACAAAGATAACACTTGCAGGAACATGTAGTTCCTAGTCCGTCCAAGACAGC
>NW_007381415.1:9946-13455 GCF_000475195.1 Diaphorina citri | reverse complement strand
ACAAATTGGAATCCCTCTACGTCATCGGGCCACTAAGCGCAGCACCGGGAGAGTCTGCCCTGTGTGCAGTGGTGTGTGTGGAGAGATTTTCACAAGGGGAAGCTATAAACTCGGATCGTCTGACACACTGCGGTATTTCAGACAGTTTGAACTTGTGTGGTGGATAAAGGTTGAGATCTAGATCTGTCAAACGGTCTGAATCTTTTCTCACCACACACGTTCTGACGGCCTCAGACCAGCCACTAACCATCAGTTACACCTGATACCTCATAGTGAGTGGCTGGCCTTAGAATCCAGTGGAACAGTTAATCACTTATTATTTTCGCCAAGTGGTGGAGGAGTTGAAAAAGTCGTAGAGAGGAGGGGACGCTTCCCTTCCCTAGCTTCTGTTATGAAGGCTTCGCCACTGGCCGTGGCCGATGGCGCTGTACTCGAAAATCTCGAAAAAAATGTACCATACCGTGTTGCTCTTTTTTTTTTCTGAAAATAAAAAAATAACGACCGACATTCAAAACGAAAATTTCTATTTTTAAAAGAGCGCCGAGAGAGAGATGGGGAAGGGGAATGAGAGAGATGAGGAATGAGTGACAGTCTACGTAGCGAGTAGCTAGGATGGCGATGTACAGGGTTCAAGTGTCTTAGTGTCTTTTCATCTTTTCTTAGTACACTGTAGCCACCCGAGCATTCCTAGCACATCATACAAGAACCAAGAACACACAAGATCCAAGTATCATTAGTAGGATAATTCTCTTATTCTCGTATGTATTCACACTCACATGCTAGATTTACCAGCCAAGTTTACAAGTTACCTCCGAAGTATGCCACTAATAGAAAGTGTGTGAGAGTAAAAGTACAACTTGCACAGGTAAAGGAATTCTTGAATGGTGCAAGGCTGCAGGCCATTCCGATATTTGTTCGTAGAGAGACTTGGTTACCTGTTGTGTGTTTCAGTAATGAAATCTTTGGTTTCACTTGAAGGTGCGTTTGGATGTGACAAACGAACAACATATGTACCTAGTGAGCTAGTGACAAAATTTGTAATGGTCATGTGGAGATTTCCTTGCTGTCCAATGGGGAAGTGTCTTTTCATCTTTTCTTAGTACACTGTAGCCACCCGAGCATTCCTAGCACATCATACAAGAACCAAGAACACACAAGATCCAAGTATCATTAGTAGGATAATTCTCTTATTCTCGTATGTATTCACACTCACATGCTAGATTTACCAGCCAAGTTTACAAGTTACCTCCGAAGTATGCCACTAATAGAAAGTGTGTGAATCCTCAACATCTATACATGGTCTATACCTAGTCTCGTATGTATTCACACTCACATGCTAGATTTACCAGCCAAGTTTACAAGTTACCTCCGAAGTATGCCACTAATAGAAAGTGTGTGAGAGTAAAAGTACAACTTGCACAGGTAAAGGAATTCTTGAATGGTGCAAGGCTGCAGGCCATTCCGATATTTGTTCGTAGAGAGACTTGGTTAGCTGTGCTTCGCTGTGTGTTTCAGTAATGAAATCTTTGGTTTCACTTGAAGGTGCGTTTGGTTGTGACAAACGAACAACATATGTACCTAGTGAGCTAGTGACAAAATTTGTAATGGTCATGTGGAGATTTCCTTGCTGTCCAATAGGGACAAACCAATTTGTTAAACCAAGACTTTTTCTAAGTTTCAGGACCTTTTGGGCTTCCCTCGACACTAAAAAGACCACCATCCTATGGACAGACAGCAGAGGATGTAAAAAAAACGGAAACAGCGAGTTTCTTCTGAACCGGAAAATCTTACGTCCAGATACCAACCACGCAAAACGTTGCCTAACTTCAGTGATTCGTCACGATTAACCAGACTTTTAGAAAAGAAGATAGAAGAGTTTACAAGTCTCGCTAAGTCTTGAAGATATCCTTCAGTGATTCGTCACGATTAACCAGACTTTTAGAAAAGAAGATAGAAGAGTTTACAAGTTTCGCTAAGTCTTGAAGATATCACGGTCCAAGTACCTAGAATTTTGTTTACTAAACAAGAGAAGGAAACGGGTCGTCCAGATACCAACCACGCTCAACGTCGCCTAACTTCAGGGATTCTTGAAAACATAGTAACTATAAAATGATAAAGCAGAGTCCAAGCACCAAGTATACTTAGGGTTTTGTTTACTAAACAAGACAAGACAAGGAAAGGGGTCGTGTACAACAATACGCTAGTAATTAAACAAAGATGTAGAACTAATTGCTCACAAGGTAACCTAGGGTCGTCCAGATACCAACGACGCTCAACGTCGCCTAACTTCAGGGATTCCCGACGATGAGGGCAGATTAAGGATAATTTTTTCTGAAAACATAGTAACTATAAAATGATAAAGCAGAGTCCAAGCACCAAGTACTCGTATACCCAGGGTTTTGTTTACTAGACAAGACAAGGAAAGGGGTCGTGTACAACAATACGCTAGTAATTAAACAAAGATGTAGAACTAATTGCTCACAAGGTAACCTAGGGGACCCGTGCATGATGTGTTGGTGTCTCATGACGTGAGTGATGAGCATACAATATGGAGGACAGAGGACACTCTATGAGAGAGAAGATAGCAACCAACTACCCACAAGGTAGATCAGTTAGTTCTGTACAGGATACTATGAGAAGATAGCAACCAACTACCCACTAGCTTAGTAGACCAGATGGTTCAATAAGGATTCTACGAGATCTATGACAAAAGTGTCTATCTGTCTATCACAAGATGGCAACTAACAGATCAGATGGTTCAATAAGAATTCTATGGAAAAATAGTTGAGAAGGTAGCAACCAGCTACCCACTGGCTTGCACTATGGGTTCGAGAATCAACGAGTCCTTTTGGAACCAAGAGGTACAGGGGTTCAGAATTGTCTAGAACCCAACATGAGAATATCTCATTCATTCTTAATTCTAACTAGGTACAGGGGTTCAGAATTGTCTAGAACCCAACATGAGAATATCTCATTCATTCTTAATTCTAACTAGTATCAACTATGTGTACTGTGAGGTCTGCGAGGTAGCATGCCACTATTTAATCGTACAATCATCACATGGCAGGAAAATCCGGACTGATAAAGAGGTTTTAATTTATGTACAACTCTGGTACAGGGGTTCAGAATTGTCTAGAACCCAACGTGAGAATATCTCATTCATTCTTAATTCTAACTATTAGACAGGTCTATTCTAACTTTTGGAGTGCATGGAAATCAAGTAAATAAACAAAGTCTCTCATACGTACAAACAATTGAAGAACTTTGTATCAAATTTCATCAAACCAAGAGTTTGTTTGATAGTTATCACGTGGCAAACAAGACAAACCGTTTAAAAACTTTAACCTTACTTCGTTTAGTCAAAAACGGAAAGTCCTTAGAAGACAGTTATGAGAGTTTATAAACAATCGACTAATAGTCGTACGCTCACATACACGTCCTATAAACAAAACATATTTCTATTCTACAGGGTGTTCCAGTCAAATGAGAGACATACTACGGGATGGGCA
>NW_007381415.1:0-4111 GCF_000475195.1 Diaphorina citri | reverse complement strand
AGAAGACTGATTCACGTCCGAATGACAGCCTGGAAGCAACCCAGCGCGGAGCTAGCCTGGTAATCAGGAGGGCGTAGGTTCAATCCCAGCCGAGGTATGAGAAGGAAAACAGGATATGAAAAAGTCAATCGTTCCAAAGACGAACTTTATCTGTTTAGGATAAAATCCGCTTCGAGTGGGAATCGACCCCGCCGGCCTAGCGCTTTCAAGGCAGATGCCGCTAACTAGGGCTAGGGTGGCTAAAGGGACTCTTTACTTTAGTTTTATTCCAGCAGTATGAACACTACGATTATTCTATTACCTCGTATGTATTATTATTATTAAATTTATCAAGCGTGCCGGGAGGAGCGCGAACGTCAAGAGTTCAAAGCGCCGCCTGGTCTATATTACAGAAACGGAGTTTCGTGGTTTTTCGGCATTTTACCTCGAATACATCGAATGTAGTTGTTGAATTCTTTCTGAAGTCTGGCGGCTGCATTCTGCTGTTTGTTGAAGTTCTGTAGGTCATCGTCAAATATTTCATCCGCTGTCCGATCTACCTTGCCGAGGTTTTGTAGTAACTGTGGACACAGAAGAGGAAACAATGTCATTAGACAACAGGACTTTTTGAATCAAGAGTGTCGGGAGACGTCAAAAATTCCAAGCGACACGATGCGATGACCGGCCTATAACACGAAATGAAGTTTTGATATCAAGGGTCCTTTTTAAAGATTTTAACAAGGGTCCCTTTTAATGGGTTTTGATATCAAGGGTCCTTTTTTTTACATACTCCATTTTTTTATTTTAGGGAGGCTTAAAGGATTAATTAAAAAAAAAAAAAAAAAAAAACCTTCTCTCTTTTTCGCTAATATCTCAGTCGCTCTACGTCAGAGTGCGATTTGTCTATTAAGTTAGAAAACAAAATTTCCTACTATTTTCAATATTATTTGACATATTTACTCAGTACCGGTCCGGAGTTAGAAGCGGTTAAATTTCAACAAGATCAAAAAAAAAAAGTTCGGCTCTTATGGGTTAACTGACAGTTCAAACTGTCAGTTAGAACTGTCAGTTAAAACTGATCGTGAATGGCCGGCCTTAGACCAACTTTAGTTACTTACCACCGAATCTTGTTATGTTAGGATGACAAGAGGACATGGGTTCGATTCTTACCTGAAACAACAAAATATAAGAAAATGAGAATTTTTTTCTCTCATTAGCTTTAATTCGTTAAACTCGGGGAGAACTTTGAAAAACATCTTTCTGACTCCCCATCATGAGCTTACGTAACATAAGGGTAGTGTGTTTCAACCTTTAAGGTTTAATCGCTGAAGACATGAAACGTAGATGGCCAGCCTTAAGAAGCCAGGACAAATGAGTGAGTATTTCTTTGACTTAAGTGTATACCATACCTACTTAGGTCCTACATGTAGAAATATATAGTATTTTGTATCTAAGCCGTACATGTAGAAATTTAGAATTATTTTGGGACACTCTAATACCCTAATGAGCCTAATGGTTGGGTATATTCTCACATATTTACAGGTAATAAAACAGTTCTGCTCTAAGTTTCGTACAAATGAGATAGAACGAGATCGAGGCAGAGAGAATGATACAGACAAACCCTCGTGATTATAACAGTGGTGGAGAGGAAGAGACTCACAATAGGGAGTTCGCCGTTCATGTGGGTATCATGAAGTTTGATACGTATTGAGGTTCTATAGAACAGGTAAGTGTGGCGTTATTGTGGCCATCAACATTGGCTTAAAGGGCAATAAAAAATAAAATTTAACTGACCCAATGATTTCTTTCTTTCTTTGATCGAGTGAACTGTAAGAACGGAGGTCTTATCGTCCCGAAATCAAAGAGAGGACAGGATAGGAGAAAAACCAGCCGTTCCGAGAACGAACCTTATCTTTTTAGGATGAATTTTGTTGGGAATTGAACCCGTGGCCTACCGCTTTCAAGGTATCTAGGCTGGCCAAAATTCTTCAAACAATAGTCGTACTTCATCACAAAAAAATAAATAAATAAATAAAATAATAATAATAAGCTGGCCAGTGACCATTTTTGAGTCCAAAGTTCGGTTCTTCGACCATGGAGAGTCAATGAAGACCATAGCAAAGCTATAGGACTAATAGTTAGATCCCCTTTTCTCATCTCCGCCTGTGGTTACCACGGATGCCCTTGTCATCTCGGGCCAAACATGGTGTTGCCCTTATTAGGCGCTTCCCTTTCCCCCTATAAAATAAAAATAATAAGCTGGCCAGTGACCATTTTTGAGTCCAAAGTTCGGTTCTTCGACCATGGAGACTCAATGAAGACCATAGCAAAGCTAGGACTAATAGTTAGATCCCCATTTCTCATCTCCGCGTGTGGTTACCACGGATGCCCTTGTCATCTCGGGCCAAACATGGTGTTGCCCTTATTAGGCGCTTCCCTTTCCCCCCCCGCTCTCCTCTCCTGGCTTATCTGAGTTGCCTCATAGAACCAGAGAAGGATTGGAGTACCTATTGGAGTACGGTCGTAGGCAAAACCTCTTATCTCTCATCTTGAAACCTCTTGATCTGGTATGGACTTATGGAGCGATTTGGCGAGATGTTAAATTTCGGGGTCCACAGTATTTGACATGTCTCATTAGATGTCCACCGACTTCGTGTTGTACAGAGGGAGGGGTAAGGTAAACATTACTAAAACTTGCCTAGTTATCAAACCATTCGCCTGATAAACAAGAGGGCATGTGTTCAATCCCAGCCGAGGTATGGAATTCTGCCCTCGATAGAATTTGAACACAATATTAGATACCTAGTAGTCTAATACTTAAGTAAAGAGACTTCTCAGTCCTGACTCCTGTTTGAAATGAACAGTGTAAATAAGCACTCTCATTTATCTGCAGACAACATCAGGGCGACTTTTGCGACCAGAAAGAAGGAAAAGGGACTTTTCAGTCCTGTTTAAAGAAGGTACTGCATTTCCAAAACCAAAACTATTCTGTATATCCAAATAACAGGTGCTCATTAGATAAGAACTGCAGGACCCTGTTATATCAGCTCTGTACTATTGCCGTGACGTATTATCTGCTGTATTGGAAACAGTAGGTTAGGTTTTCAGTGGGCGACTCTTCTGCGACCAGAGAGAAGGAAAAAACTCTTTGTTATTTCTTCTAAGCGAAAAGTTGCGTAATCCTCGTTCGTCTCTTCTCTTTTGAATAAGAATGAGGAATGAGAAAAAAAAATAAGAACGAAATAAGAATATTCTGCTGTATTGGAAACAGTAGGTTAGGTTTTCAGTGGGCGACTCTTCTGCGACCAGAGAGAAGGAAAAAACTCTTTATTATTTCTTCTAAGCGAAAAGTTGCGTAATCCTCGTTCGTCTCTTCTGTTTTGAATAAGAATGAGGAATGAGAAAAAAAAAAAATAAGAACGAAACAGTAGGTTAGGTTTTCAGTGGGCGACTCTTCTGCGACCAGAGAGAAGGAAAAAACTCTTTATTATTTCTTCCAAGCGAAAAGTTGCGCAATCCTTGTTCGTCTCTTCTGTTTTGAATAAGAATGAGGAATGAGAAAAATAATAAGAACGAAATAAGAATATAAGGTAGGAAGAAGAATAAGAATGAGATATTGAGATAGAAATAATAATATGAGGCAAAAGACACGAGGTGTCTCTGTGAAAGAAAGGGAGGGAGAGAAGCCCAAGAACCCAAGATAAACAAGGAAGGAAGAGAAGGTAGGGGGAGACAGTAGGTTAGGTTTTCAGTGGGCGACTCTTCTGCGACCAGAGAGAAGGAAAAAACTCTTTATTATTTCTTCCAAGCGAAAAGTTGCGTAATCCTCGTTCGTATCTTCTGTTTTGAATAAGAATGAGGAATGAGAAAAATAATAAGAACGAAATAAGAATAAAAGGTAGGAAGAAGAATAAGAATGAGATATTGAGATAGAAATAATAATAATATAATAATATGAGGCAAAAGACACGAGGTGTCTCTGTGAAAGAAAGGGAGGGAGAGAAGCCCAAGATAAACGAGGAAGGAAGAGAAGGTAGGGGGAGATAAGGAAAGGTAGGGAGAGGGGAAATGGGAGATAAAGGAGGGGGAGGGAGAAAGAGAGAAGCAAATATCTACAAAAGAATGAGTGGGC